>NC_061512.1:74720002-74916108 GCF_022539505.1 Lolium rigidum | reverse complement strand
ATGCCTCCATTGATATGCGGGACAGGTGACGGAAAGTTCTAAGGTTGTGGATGTGCTTGTTGCCACTAGGGATAAAACATTGGTGCTATGTTCAAGGATGTAGTTACTGATTACATTACGCGCAATACTTAATGCAATTGTCACGTTGTTAGCAACTTAATGCGGAGGGGTTCGGATGATAACTGAAGGTGGACTTTTTAGGCATAGATGCATGTTGGATGGCGGTCTATGTACTTTGTCGTAATGCCCAATTAAATCTCACTATACTCATCATAATATGTATGTGCATGGTCATGCCCTCTTTATTTGTCAATTGCCCAACTGTAATTTGTTCACCCAACATGTCTGTTTATCTTATGGGAGAGACACCTCTAGTGAACTGTGGACCCCGGTCCAATTCTCTATACTGAAATACAATCTACCGCAATATCTGTTTTATCGTTTTCTGCAAACAATCATCTTCCACACAATACGGTTAATCCTTTGTTACAGCAAGCCGGTGAGATTGACAACCTCTCTGTTTCGTTGGGGCAAAGTACTTTGGTTGTGTTGTGCAGGTTCCACGTTGGCGCCGGAATCTCTGGTGTTGCGCCGCACTACATCCCGCCGCCATCTACCTTCAACGTGCTTCTTGACTCCTACTGGTTCGATTAAACCTTGGTTTCTTACTGAGGGAAACTTGCCGCTGTGCGCATCACACCTTCCTCTTGGGGTTCCCAACGGACGTGTCAACTACACGCATCATACGCGTACAGCACGCGTCCGTTGGGAACCCCAAGAGGAAGGTGTGATGCGTACAGCGGCAAGTTTTCCCTCAGAAAGAAACCAAGGTTTATCGAACCAGTAGGTGCCAAGAAGCACGTTGAAGGTTGATGGCGGCGAGATGTAGTGCGGCGCAACACCGGGATTCGGCGCCAACGTGGAACCTGCACAACACAACCAAAGTACTTTGCTCCCAACGAAACGATGAGGTTGTCAATCTCACCGGCTTGCTGTAACAAAGGATTAGATGTATAGTGTGGATGATGATTGTCTCGCATAAAATAGTAGAACAAGTATTGCGAGTAGATTGTATTCGATTAAAAGAATGGACCGGGGTCCACAGTTCACTAGAGGTGTCTCTCCCATAAGATAAATAGCATGTTGGGTGAACAAATTACAGTTGGGCAATTGACAAATAGAGAGGGCATGACAATGCACATACATGATATGATGAGTATTGTGAGATTTAATTGGGCATTACGACAAAGTACATAGACCGCTATCCAAGCATGCGTCTATGCCTAAAAAGTCCACCTTCAGAGTTATCATCCGAACCCCTTCCAGCATTAAGTTGCAAACAACAGACACAATTGCATTAAGTATGGTGCGTAATGTAATCAATAACTACATCCTCGGACATAGCATCGATGTTTTATCCCTAGTGGCAACAGACATCCACAACCTTAGAACTTTCTATCACCGTCCTGCATTTAATGGAGGCATGAACCCACTATCGAGCATAAATACTCCCTCTTGGAGTTAAGAGTAAAAACTTGGCCGAGCCTCTACTAATAACGGAGAGCATGCAAGATCATAAACAACACATAGGTAATAGATTGATAATCAACATAGCATAGTATTCTCTATCCATCGGATCCCAACAAACACAACATATAGCATTACAGATAGATGATCTTGATCATGTTAGGCAGCTCACAAGATCCGACAATGAAGCATAATTAGGAGAAGACGACCATCTAGTTACTGCTAAGGACCGATAGTCCAGGGGTGAACTACTCACTCATCACTCCGGAGGTGACCATGGCGGTGAAAAGTCCTCCGGGAGATGATTCCCCTCTCCGGCAGGGTGCCGGAGGCGATCTCCTGAATCCCCCGAGATGGGATTGGCGGCGGCGTCTCTGGAAGGTTTTCCGTATCGTGGCTCTCGGTACTGGGGGTTTCGCGACGAAGGCTTTAAGTAGGCGGAGGAGATAGGTCAGGGGGCCACACGAGGGCCCCACACGACAGGCCGGCGCGGCCAAGGGCCAGGCCGTGCCGCCCTAGTGTTTGGCCACCTCGTGGCCCCACTTCGTATCATCTTCGGTCTTCTGGAAGCTTCGTGTGAAAATAGGCCCCTGGGCGTTGATTTCGTCCAATTCCGAGAATATTTCCTTACTAGGATTTCTGAAACCAAAAACAGCGTAAAACAAAGAACTCGGCTCTTCGGCATCTCGTTAATAGGTTAGTGCCTGAAAATGCATAAATATGACATAAAGTATGCATAAAACATGTAGATATCATCAATAATGTGGCATGGAACATAAGAAATTATCGATACGTCGGAGACGTATCACGTAGCATAAGATCAAGTCATTAAGTTCAATTTCCTATAAGCTTTCGATACATAATTGCCTAAGTCCTTCGACCATGAGATCATGTAAATCACTTACATCAGAAGGGTACTTTGATTACATCAAACGCCATTGCGTAAATGGGTGGTTACAAAGATGGGATTAAGTATTCGGAAAGTGTGAGTTGAGGCATATGGATCAATAGTGGGATTTGTCCATCCTAATGACGGATAGATACACTCTGGGCCCTCTCAGTGGCTGCTGCGCGTAGTTGACGTATGTCTTTCCGTCCAACACGCGTCCGTTGGGAACCCCAAGAGGAAGGTGTGATGCGTACAGCACTAAGTTTCCCTCGGTAAGAAACCAAGGTTTATCGAACCAGCAGGAGTCAAGAAGCACGTCGAAGGTTGATGGCGGTGGAGTGTAGTGCGGCGCAACACCAGGGATTCCGGCGCCAACGTGGAACCTGCACAACACAACCAAATTACTTTGCCCCAACGTGACAGTGAGTTTGTCAATCTCACCGGCTTGCTGTAACAAAGGAATAGATGTATAGTGTGGATGATGATGTTTGCAGAGAACAGTAGAATGAGTATTGCAGTAGATTGTATTCGATGTAAAAGAATGGACCGGGGTCCACAGTTCACTAGTGGTGTCTCTCCCATAAGATAAATAGCATGTTGGGTGAACAAATTACAGCTTGGGCAATTGACAAATAAAGAGGGCATGACCATGCACATACATGTTATGATGAGTATTGTGAAATTCAATTGGGCATTATGACAAAGTACATAGACCGCTATCCAGACATGCATCTATGCCTAAAAAGTCCACCTTCGAGGTTATCATCCGAACCCCTCCAAGTATTAAGTTGCAAACAACGGACAATTGCATTAAGTATGGTGCGTAATGTAATCAACAAATACATCCTTAGACATAGCATTGATGTTTTATCCCTAGTGGCAACAACACATCCACAACCTTAGGGGTTGTCCGTCACTCCCAGATTTAATGGAGACATGAACCCACTATCGAGCATAAATACTCCCTCTTGGAGTTACAAGTATCAACTTGGCCAGAGCCTCTACTAGCAACGGAGAGCATGCAAGATCATAAAAAACACATAGATAGATTGACAATCAACATAGCATAGTATTCCATATTCATCGGATCCCAACAAACGCAACATGTAGCATTACAAATAGATGATCTTGATCATGTTAGGCAGCTCACAAGATCTAACAATGATAGCACAATTAGGAGAAGACAACCATCTAGCTACTGCTATGGACCCATAGACCAGGGGTGAACTACTCACACATCACTCCGGAGGCGACCATGGCGGTGAAGAGTCCTCCGGGAGATGATTCCCCTCTCCGGCAGGTGCCGGAGGCGATCTCCTGAATCCCCCGAGATGGGATTGGTGGCGGTGGCGTCTCTGGAAGGTTTTCCGTATCGTGGCTCTCGGTACTGGAACTATTATCGACGAAGGCTTATGTAGGCGGAAGGGTAGGTAAGGGGGCGCCACGATGGGGCCCACACGCCAGGGCCGCGCCGCCCTGTTGTGTGGCCGCCTCGTCGCCCCACTTCGTTTCCCTTTCGGACTTCTGGAAGCTTCGTGGAAAAATAAGATCCTGGGCGTTGATTTCGTCCAATTCCGAGAATATTTCCTTACTAGGATTTCTGAAATCAAAAAAAGCAGAAAATAGCAACTGGCTCTTCGGCATCTCGTTAATAGGTTAGTGCCGGAAAATGCATAAATATGACATAAAGTATGTATAAAACATGTGAGTATCATCATAAAAGTAGCATGTAACATAAGAAATTATCGATACGTTGGAGACGTATCAGCATCCCCAAGCTTAGTTTCTACTCGTCCCGAGTAGGTAAACGATAACAAAGATAATTTCTGAAGTGACATGCCATCATAATCTTGATCAATACTATTTTAAAGCACATGTAATGAATGTAGCGATTCGAAGCAATGTAAATGCAATGCGTAAACAATTGAATCATATAGCAAAGACTTTTCATGAATAGTACTTTCAAGACAAGCATCAATAAGTCTTGCATAAGAGTTAACTCATAAAGCAATAAATTCATAGTAGAGGTATTGAAGCAACACAAAGGAAGATTAAGTTTCAGCGGTTGCTTTCAACTTGTAACATGTATATCTCATGGATATTGTCAACATAAAGTAATATAGTAAGTGCAATATGCAAGTATGTAAGAATCAATGCACAGTTAACACAAGTGTTTGCTTCTTAAGATGGAGAGAAGTGGGTAAACTGACTCAACATAAAAGTAGAAGAATGGCCCTTCGAAGAGGGAAGCATCGATTGCTATATTTGTGCTAGAGCTTTTATTTTTAAAACAAGAAACAATTTTGTCAACGGTAGTAATAAAGCATATGTATCATGTAAATTATATCCTACAAGTTGCAAGCCTCATGCATAGTATACCAATAGTGCCCGCACCATGTCCTAATTAGCTCGGACTACCTGGATTATCATCGCAATACATATGTTTTAACCAAGTGTCACAAAGGGGTACCTCTATGCCGCCTGTACCAAGGTCTAAGGAGAAAGCTCGCATTGGATTTCTCGCTTTTGATTATTCTCAACTTATACATCCATACCGGGACAACATAGACAACAGATAATGGACTCCTCTTTAATGCATAAGCATTCAGCAACAAATAATATTCTCTTAAGAGATTGAGGATTGTTGTCCAAAACTGGAACTTCCACCATGAATCATGGCTTTAGTTAGCGGCCCAATGTTCTTCTCTAACAATATGCATACTCAAACCATTCAACTCATGGTAAATCGCCCTTACTTCATACAAGACGAACATGCATAGCAACTCACATGATATTCAACAAAGTGTTGATGGCGTCCCCAGGAACATGGTTATCGCTCAACAAGCAACTTATTAGAGATAAGATGCATAAGTACATATTCAATACCACAATAGTTTTTAGGCTATTTGTCCCATGAGCTGTATATTGCAAAGATAAAGAATGGAAATTTTAAAGGTAGCACTCAAGCAATTTACTTTGGAATGGCGGAGAAATACCATGTAGTAGGTAGGTATGGTGGACACAAATGGCATAGTGTTTGGCTCAAGGATTTTGGATCCATGAGAAGTATTCCCTCTCGATACAAGGTTTAGGCTAGCAAGGTTGTTTAAAGCAAACACAAGTATGAACCGGTATAGCAAAACTCACATAAAAGACATATTGTAAGCATTATAAGACTCTACAGCGTCTTCCTTGTTGTTCGACCCTTACTAGAAAATATCTGGACCTTAGAGAGACCAATCGTGCAAACCAAATTTTAGCAAGCTCTATGTATTTCTTCATTAATAGGTGCAAAGCATATGATGCAAGAGCTTAAACCTGAGCACAACAATTGCCAAGTATCACATTATTCAAGATATTATACCATTTACCACATGTAGCATTTCCCGTTTCCAACCGTATAACAATTTAACGAAGCAGTTCAACCTTCGCCATGAATATTATGAGTAATGCCTAAGGACATATTTGTCCATATGCAACAGCGGAGCGTGTATCTCTCCCACACAATGAATGCTAGGATCCAACTTTATTCAAACAAAACAAAAACAAAAACATACAGACGCTCCAAGTAAAGCACATAAGATGTGATGGAATAAAAATATAGTTTCACTAGAGGAACCTCGATAATGTTGTCGATGAAGAAGGGGATGCCTTGGGCATCCCCAAGCTTAGACGCTTGAGTCTTCTTGAAATATGCAGGGATGAACCACCGGGGCATCCCCAAGCTTAGAGCTTTCACTCTCCTTGATCATATTGTATCATCCTCCTCTCTTGATCCTTGAAAACTTCCTCCACACCAAACTCAAAACAACTCATTAGAGGGTTAGTGCATAATCAAAATTCACATGTTCAGAGGTGACATAATCATTCTTAACACTTCTGGACATTGCACAAAGCTACTGAAAGTTAATGGAATAAAGAAATCCATCAAACATAGCAAAAGAGGCAATGCGAAATAAAAGTCAGAATCTGTCAAAACAGAACAGTCAGTAAAGACGAATTTTATAGGTGCACCAGACTTGCTCAGATGAAAATTCTCAAATTGAATGAAAGTTGCGTACATTTCTGAGGATCACTCACGTAAATTGGCAGAATTTTCTGAGTTACATACAGAAACTATTGCTCAAATTCGTGACAGCAAGAAATCTGTTCCTGCGCAGCAATCCAAATCTAGTATGAACCTTACTATCAAAGACTTTACTTGGCACAACAATGCAACAAAATTAAGATAAGGAGAGGTTGCTACAGTATTAACAACTTCCAAGACTCAAATATAAAACAAAAGTACTGTAGTAAAATCATGGGTTGTCTCCCATAAGCGCTTTTCTTTAACGTCTTTCAGCTAGGCGCAGAAAGTGTGTATCAAGTATTATCAAGAGGTGAAGCATTGGATGCTCCATTATCTATAGTGGTATTAAGAGCTTTGTCAATTTTAGGCCTATAATGGTTTTTTGGTTTAGGCACCTTAGAGACATACATGAACTTTTGCTCCTTACCCACATAAGGTTTCTCCTTAAATTTAATAGAAGAAAAAGTTGAACCCAATGTTCCCATAGCCTCTTCAAGTTCACTAATCCTTTGGATTTGATTATCATGAATAGCACAAGCTTCTAAGATGGCAATTCTCTCATTAATTCCACCTAGAGATTTATCAAGTTTGTCAGTGCTATCAAGTAATGCTCCCAAATTAGTCTCAATTCTTGGAAGATTTTGCTCTATTGTCTCCAACTTTTTCATGACATCTTCAAGAGAGATTTCAATTTTAACTTTATTAATAGGTGGTATTCCAAATAGACTCTCAATTATGCAACTAGCTTCTAAAGCGGGAGTGCCTAGGAAATTACCCCCCGCAAGATAATCAAGAACATACCTATTCCAGCTAGAGATACCAACATAAAAATTCCTAAGTAAGATAGTGGTGGAGTGTTTCTTAGTGCACCTATCATGAGCGTCACTAATTCTATACCAAGCATCTTTTAAAAATTCTCCCCCTTGTTTCTTAAACGAACGAACTTCAACTTCAGGATTACTCATTTTAGCAATAGTAAATAAAGCAAACTAGATAAAGTAAATGCAAGTAACTAATTTTTTGTGTTTTTAATATGGCAAACAAGATAGTAAATAAAGTAAAACTAGCAACTAATTTTTTTGTGTTTTGTTTTAGTGCAGCAAACAAAGAAGTAAATAAAAGTAAAGCAAGACAAAAACAAAATAAAGAGATTGGAGGTGGAGACTCCCCTTGCAGCGTGTCTTGATCTCCCCGGCAACGGCGCCAGAAAATCTACTTGTTGCGCGTAGTTGACGTATGTCTTCCCGTCCAACACGCGTCCGTTGGGAACCCCAAGAGGAAGGTGTGATGCGTACAGCAGTAAGTTTCCCTCAGTAAGAAACCAAGGTTTATCGAACCAGTAGGAGTCAAGAAGCACGTCGAAGGTTGATGGCGGCGGAGTGTAGTGCGGCGCAACACCAGGGATTCCGGCGCCAACGTGGAACCTGCACAACACAACCAAATTACTTTGCCCCAACGTGACAGTGAGTTTGTCAATCTCACCGGCTTGCTGTAACAAAGGATTAGATGTATAGTGTGGATGATGATATTTGCAGAGAACAGTAGAACGAGTATTGTAGTAGATTGTATTCGATGTAAAAGAATGGACCGGGGTCCACAGTTCACTAGTGGTGTCTCTCCCATAAGATAAATAGCATGTTGGGTGAACAAATTACAGTTGGGCAATTGAAAAATAAAGAGGGCATGACCATGCACATACATGTTATGATGAGTATTGTGAAATTCAATTGGGCATTACGACAAAGTACATAGACCGCTATCCAGCATGCATCTATGCCTAAAAAGTCCACCTTCAGGTTATCATCCGAACCCCCTCCAGTATTAAGTTGCAAACAACAGACAATTGCATTAAGTATGGTGCGTAATGTAATCAACAAATACATCCTTAGACATAGCATTGATGTTTTATCCCTAGTGGCAACAGCACATCCACAACCTTATTGGTTGTTGTCACTCCCCCAGATTTAATGGAGACATGAACCACTATCGAGCATAAATACTCCCTCTTGGAGTTACAAGTATCAACTTGGCCAGAGCCTCTACTAGCAACGGAGAGCATGCAAGATCATAAACAACACATAGATAGATTGACAATCAACATAGCATAGTATTCCATATTCATCGGATCCCAACAAACGCAACATGTAGCATTACAAATAGATGATCTTGATCATGTTAGGCAGCACACAAGATCTAACAATGATAGCACAATTAGGAGAAGACAACCATCTAGCTACTGCTATGGACCCATAGTCCAGGGGTGAACTACTCACACATCACTCCGGAGGCGTCCATGGCGGTGAAGAGTCCTCCGGGAGATGATTCCCCTCTCCGGCAGGGTGCCGGAGGCGATCTCCTGAATCCCCCGAGATGGGATTGGCGGCGGCGGCGTCTCTGGAAGGTTTTCCGTATCGTGCCTCTCTGTACTGGAACTATTATCGACGAAGGCTTATGTAGGCGGAAGGGTAGGTCAGGGGGCACCACGAGGGGCCCACACGCCAGGGCCGCGCGGCCAAGGCCTGGGCCGCGCCGCCCTGTTGTGTGGCCGCCTCGTCGCCCCACTTCGTTTCCCTTTCGGACTTCTGGAAGCTTCGTGGAAAAATAAGATCCTGGGCGTTGATTTCGTCCAATTCCGAGAATATTTCCTTACTAGGATTTCTGAAACCAAAAACAGCAGAAAACAGCAACTGGCTCTTCGGCATCTCGTTAATAGGTTAGTGCCGGAAAATGCATAAATATGACATAAAGTATGTATAAAACATGTGAGTATCATCATAAAAGTAGCATGGAACATAAGAAATTATCGATACGTTGGAGACGTATCAGTGGCACGTCGTCTGATTAGCTTGCAAGCATGTGATTAAGATCACAAGAGATGACATACCACGGTACGAGTAAAGAGTACTTGTCGGTAACGAGGTTGAACAAGGAATGGAGATACCGATGATCAAACCTCGGACAAGTAAAGTATCGCGTGACAAAGGGAATCAGCATCGTATGTAAATGGTTCAATTGATCACTAAGTTATCGTTGAATATGTGGGAGCCATTATGGATCTCCAGATCCCGCTATTGGTTATTGCTCGAAGAGGAGTCTCGACCATGTCTGCATAGTTCGCGAACCGTAGGGTGACGCGCTTAAGGTTCGATATCTCATAAGTAGATTTGAATATGGTATGGAGACGAAATTTGTTCGGAGTCTCGGATGGGATCCATGACGTCACGAGGAGGTCCGGAATAGTCCGGAGAATAAGATTCATATAAGGGAAGTTGATTTCTAGGTTTCGGAAAAGTTCGAGATTTTTCCGGTGGATGACCGGGAAGGTCGTACTAGAAGGTTCCGAGGGTCCCACCAGTGGACCCACGACCCTAGGAGGCCTAGCATGGGCCGAGGGGGTGCTCCCTAGCCTAATGGGCCAGGGGCACATGCCCCTCAAGGCCCAGCTGGCCAACCCCTAGGGTTTCCCTAGGGGGGATCAACTTGGGGGGAAGATTTCCCTCTTCCCCCCACCTTGGCCGCCGGCCCCAACCCTAGAAGGGAAAGGGGGCCACCCCAGCCAACCTGGCCCCCTATATAAAGAGGGGAGGGGGTGGCCGGCCAACACACCCCATTGCCTCCTCCTCTGGCTGCCTCTCTCCTCCACCATACGCTGCTCCGGCTTAGGCGAAGTCCTGCAGCTTTTCTTCCTCCATCACCACCACCACGCCGTCGTGCTGCTGGAACTTGGAGGAGATCTACCACACCTCCGCTGCCCGCTGGAACGGGGAGAGGAAGGGCTTCATCGACACCGTACGCGCGACCGAGTACGGAAGTGCTGCCGGATTGCAGCACCGGGATGATTGTCTACATCAACAACGAGATTAATCTCGTAGGCTTTGGAATCTTCGAGGGTTAGTCTCTTCTCCATCTCGTTGCTCCGATCTTGTAGATTAGATCTTGGCTTTTCCATAGATTAGATCTTGGATTTATTCGTCTTTGCGGCAGGAAATTTTTTTGTTTTCCATGCACCGAACCCTTCAGTACAAGGGATGAAAAAACGGGACAACAAGATGCAAAAAAAGGATCAAGTCAGCTAACTGATTTGTAAGCAGCGTGCGTATGAGGGCCAACACGTGGGTGCAAGGAGATACAGGAGAGTCATGGCACAAAGCCAGGTTTCACGCAACCTCTTCACCAAAGTTGTAAGGAGGAGACATGGGTAGCCAAAAGTGTTGAAACATTCGACATCTGTTAATTACTCCGTTAGATGCTGCATTGCGAGCGTGTTCAAGAAAACCACACCCGAGGGAGATGGTTAAAACCGTGGTGGCTACATATGGTGAGTATGCCACCTCATAATATTTTCCAAGCATGTCATCATCTATGAGACTCTTCAGACCCTGGATTTGGCGAGGGTTTTGGAAACTAGCAAGCACTCCAGGACTTTGAGTAGATAAAGGAAACCTCGGCATGACACTATCAAGTTGGAATATTATGGGGCTATTCAGGTCGAAAGTGGTATGCAACATATGGGTATAGGATGCATTAATCAACTTTTTTAAAGGTCTAAACTGATGGAAAGGGGCTACCCACCATATTTATATTTAACACCCCCGTCACGTCTAGACTATTTTAGTCATGAAGTGCATAATACTTTTTTGTTTAATACTGCAAGCAAAGTCAACTTGATACTTCTTGGTTCTGATACCATGTAATTGATGCACTAACCACGATTCTCGAAAGTTCAAACTGATAAAAAGGGGTTAGCCACTATACTTATATTCATCACACGGGTGGTCGTAAGAGACTAGGCCTCCTTCTTTGGCTACTACTTGCAGGAGCTATCAAGGATTGTTGGATAGTATTAAGGCTATAGCCTTGAGAGATGCCCGTGGCTATCAAAAAGTTATCTTCGAAACTTATTGTGCTATTCTGATCAAGCACTGGGAAAACCGGGTGAGTGACAGATCAATGAAAGCCAATTCATGTTTCGCGGAGTGGTGGTCGCAGCTGGTGTGGACCGCTCCTCGCCAGTTGCGTAAAGGTACATCGTCGATAATCATGCTCACGGCGTGGTGGATCTGGAAGCACCGGAATGCTGCGATCTTCGACAACGCATAGCCTTCGGTGTCTTCCCTGCTCAACGACATCAAGACCGAAGCGCAACAATGGACGAACGCAGGAGCCCGGGATGTCCACCAAATCCTCTCCTAGACTAGGTCTCCTTTCTTGGATCGAATTGTACTGCGGGATGTTCGTCCTTTCGTGGACATGTACATATAACCTTCTTTCTATCTATCAATGCATCGAAACGCAAGTCTTTTGCATTTTTGTGTAAAAAAATGTTGAGATTGACGAAATAGTTAATGTTTTTTAGCTCTTTTTATTTTGTTTTTGCCCAACCAAGCAGCTCACTGTTACGCAAAGTATGCTTCTGTTAGATGTATATATCTGTATATTGTAGTTTTTCCATATGTTAGGGGGGCTTTCTACATATGTGCACCTGTACATGTACTATATATTGTGGCCTTTGGCCTCCTGGTAATACAATAAGCATATTGCCCTAACATGGTATCAGAGCAAAAATTGATCCTCTAGTTCCCCGGCCGACATTGCTTGTTCGTCTCCGTCCGTCGCCCGTCCCCCGTCCTCGATCTGGCCGGCTTGCCAAAGCCGCCAAGTTGCTTCACTCGATCGATCTTCTGCTTCTCCGCGCGGCTCGATCAATCTCCGGCTCCTCCGCGCGATACGCTCGACGCCCTCCGCTCGGGCTGCTCTCATCCGCTCGACTGCTCTGCTCTTCTCCGCTCGACGCCCTCCGCCCGGGCTGCTCTCCTCCGCCCGACGCCCTCCGCCCGACCGCTCTGCTTCCGCCCGCCCGACGCCCGATTCTCCGCTCGCCCCGCCCGCCCAGCTCTCTGCTTCGCCCGCTCTTCGCCGTCCATCCAGAGATCAGAGGAGTTCCAGCAGGTGCCAGCGTCGCCCGCTCCCCGATCTACGCCTGCTCCCCGATCCGCGCCGCCCGCTCCCCGATCTGCGCCGCCGGCCCTTTTTTCGTCTCCGTTGACTTAGATCTGAGGTAAAAAAAAAGCGAAAAAAGAGAGAGAGAGAACTATGTCTTCCTCGGGCTATGTTGCGATCCCTCGCTGCCCGGTGATCTTTGATGGCGCGAATTACCCTGATTTCGCTGCCTTCATGCGCGTCCACATGCGCGGTCTTCGTCTTTGGGGTGTGCTTTCTGGCGAGGTCTCCTGTCCGCCGCGCCCCGTTGCTCCTACGGTGCCTGTTGCATTGCCACGTGTTGCCCTTGCCCCTGATGCTACTCAGGCAGATAAGGATGCAGCCAAGAGTGCTGATGACACTGCTCTGGCTGATTATGACCGGAAGGTCCAGGACCATTCTACTGCCGTTGCGACTTACCGGCTGGATCTGACTGAGTACACTCAGTGGATCGATGAGGATGCTCGTGCTGCTGCTGTTCTCACCTCCAGTGTTCTGCCTCAGTATGCTGCTGAGTTTATGGGTCTTCCCACCGCTGCTACTCAGTGGGCTTTTCTTCGTCAGCGCTATCAGCCGTCTGGGGATGCTCTCTACCTATATGTGGTCCGCCAGGAGCATGCCCTTCAGCAAGGTGATTCTACTATTGATGAGTTCTACATTCAGAGTGCTGCCATTTGGCGTCAGCTTGATTCTCTCTGTACAGTTGTGTGTGTCACCTGTCCCTGCTGTCTGACTGTGCGCGCGGATCTGGAGTTTCAGCGAGTTTTTGAGTTCTTGTCGCGGCCCCATAAGGAGTTTGAGTCGCGCCGTGCCCAGCTGCTTGCCCGTGGTCGTGTTCCGCTCTCTGAGGTACTTGCTGAGCTTCGTGCTGAGGAGACTCGTCTTCGTGGTGCTGGTCTTCTTGAGGTTCCCTCTGTTCTTGCTGCTCGTGGCCCTCCTGTGCCGCCTTCTCGTGGACCTCCTATGCTGCCGGCTTTGTTGCGGTCTCCGTCACAGCCGATACTCCCTACTCCTCCATTCCAGGGCCAGAGTCAGCCCCATCGGCCTCGTGGTTCGACATCACTTCCTTGCACCTACTGTGGCAGGACTGGCCACACTGTCTCTACTTGTTGGCAGAGGGATCCTAGCTTACGTCTGCCTCAGCATACTCGTCGTCAGGATGGTTCTTCAGGATCTTCTGCTGTTGCGCTATCTGATCACGACATTATCCGTGGTCTTCGTGGTCTGCTCGCTGGTACAGGCTCTTCCTCGATGGGTACTGCTGGTTCTGTGCCTGGCTCTTCTGGCACCGCGCGACCACCACCTTCCACACAGTCAGGTACGTCATCCCCGTGATATCTGGATTCTGGAGCTTCTTTTCATATGACCTCTGCGTCTTCTATTCTTTCTGCTCTTCACTCTCTTGGTGACAAGGGATTAACTTGTCAATGCCTACGGGTTGTAGACTAGGGTTTTAGCTAGAAGTAGAGGGAAAGTAGATCTCGAAGGTTTCAGCCGAAAAGTGCTCGACGATATGAAAACTAAGGTTTGTGAGACAATGAAACGATGCTTTCTTTGTCCCTCGGCTCCCCCTTATATAGGAGGTGGAGCCGAGGGATTCGTGATACACAAGTTACAGAGTCCGGGAGGGTTTCTAACTCATCCCGCAATATTACAAGTGTTCTCTCCTAATACAACTCTAGCTTTCCTTAACTAGCAACTTGGGCTTCCGATTCTTCTTATCCTTCGAGTCGTGGGCCTTAAATAAACCCCGGGTACCATCTTCGGCAGGCCCATTGGGGATGCCTATGTCAGTAGCCCCCGAGATTTTGCTTGAATCGCAGAGTCAGGGAAAATCTCCACCTTTATATTTATTCCATAGTTCTGATCTTTAACACATATCTTTGGATACGAAATTATGTATTGTGCAGGGATAATGGTAGTTGGGGCTAGTTCATCTGACAGATCAGGTACTAGTTAACTGTTGTAGTGGCAATCCGCAAAAACCTACTTCAAGATCACGTCCCTGGACATGATCTCGGGATACTGGTGTAAACTTCGATAGGTGCCGCTTAAGGTCTTACCATTCGTCGAGTCCCGGTCATATTTTATCGGGTACCTAACGCGTCCGTTAGGAGTTTTCTTCGTATCCGTTGATACGAGAAAAAGTAGCAAACCGACGTCGGAGACGGCGCCACGCCACACAGAACGGATCTGGGGTCTTACCTTCGCAAAGTTTTGCGGCATTCAGAAATTATTCGCAACTTTGGCGTTCTGAGAATATATTGTCGAGTGCTTATTCGACTGTTGGAATAGCACATTTTATCGACTCAACGGATGACTTATATTGCTCTCCCGATGGGAGTATATGTAGAGTTATTTATATAACTCGAAATATGCTCACTTTTTCTTCTTCTTTCTTTCTCTCTTTTTTTTATAATTTCATCGGGCACGCGAACAGCGTTCCCGATGGGAGTAGCCCCCGAGGCTACAGCCAAGGACTTGTGCTTGGGTGTAGGCTCCACGCCTTATGTTGCTATATTTTTCTTCTCTCTCGAAGTTTTAAAATCTCTCGGGTGCGCGAACAGCGCTCCCGATGGGAGTAGCCCCCGAGGCTATGAGCAAATACTTGTATTTGATCATAGGCTCTTGCCATTTCTATTTTGTCTTTCTCGAGTTTTTCATTTTTCTAAAGTAGCCCCCGAGCATTTGATCAAAAACTTGTATTTGATCAAAGGCTCTCGAAATAATCCACAATCTTCTGCTGTCGCCATTCTTAGGAAGCTGCTTAGCCGAATTTTTCTCTTGCCAAGGTGACATCACTGCTGACGATAGCCACGACCGCTGTACCGGGAAAACACGAGAACTGCTCTCTCTCTGCCTTGCGGGCCCAAATTACCCATCAAGTTGACACGTCGTGCAAGTGGGAGACACACGTCCTCCACTTTTCCTGGTGCACGTACTGTAGCTCCTGTTCTTTCTCATCTGACTGAAATTACTTTTTACCCCTTGTCCACGTGTACACAATCTATCCCGCAATTTCTTCATCCAACGGTGCGTCGATTCACCGCACCTCTATATAAAGTCATCGTCTTCCTCCTTTAGTACTTTCCCTCGCGCCGCAGTTCTGCTTCTCCTCTGCAAAATCCTCCATTGCTCCCATTGCTTCAAGCGCTCAACCACGCTCACACCTTTCTCCTCCACGCTCATTGATGCCACCTCGCGCGCGTTTGACCAGGCATAGCACTCCGGAGTCCAAGATGGCCGCCGAAGATATGGAGTGGGAGAGATCCAAGATCTCGAACCAGGACATGAACCTGCTGAAGAAGCTAGGGTTCACCAAGAAGGAGAATGCGCTCCGCTTCCCCAAGGAGGAGAGCTATCCTTCGCCTCCAATTGAGTATCGGGTCAGTTTCGTTGACCACCTCATCCGCGGTCATTCTCCCCCTATCCATGAGTTTCTTCGAGGTCTTCTTTTTGTCTATGGGCTCCAGCTGCATCAGCTGACGCCCAATTCCATCCTCCACGTGTCGATTTTTATCACACTATGTGAGTGCTTCCTCGGAGTCCAACCTAATTGGGCTCTGTGGAAGCGTATCTTCTGCCTCCGCCGTAATGGCTCCCACAACACCGCCTACAACATTGGCGGTGTTGTTATCTGCGTTCGTTCTGACGTCGAATACTTCGACGTCAAATTCCCCGACTCCGTCCAAGGTTGGCGGAAGAGATGGCTGTATGTACACGAAGAAAGCTCCAATTCAGTGGAGGACAACATCGCCCCTTTTGACGGAGGAGCCAAAATCCTTCGCTGCCGTTCCTGGGATGCTGAAGCTACCGAAGCTGAGAAATTGGCGACAGAAGCGCTGATGACTCGCATCCACGAGCTACAGAACACCCGCGGCAAGGAACTATCGGGTATTGAGATCACAGCCTATTTCCTTAGGATCAGAGTGCAGCCTCTCCAGGCTCGCAAAAATCCCCTCTGGAGGTATGCTGGTGAAGAAGACGTCGACAGGCTCTCAAAAGACCTTCCTTTGAAGGATTTTGAAAAGCTTATCCGAAGAATCTCATCGCTCAGCAAGAAGGATACCATTTCATCCTCTTGCCGCATTACGCCATATAATGGCGCCAATCCCCTTCCCGAGGTAATTTTTCCTCTTAGTTGCTATATTGTCTTCTCGAGTTTTATTATTTGTCGACTACTATCTTGCTAGCTTTTTTGCATACCTTCTTTTTTTATCGACACTCTTTCTTTTTCTCAGAACCACCCCGTTCTTGCTTCTCTTCCTCCTCTTCCTGAGGGTGGAGAAGTTGAAGATCGTACCGTTGTCGAAGATGACAACCAAGGTACCTCGCGCCCTGAGAATGAAGTTGTGGGTTCTCACAAATCCGCGGCTTCCTCCGAAAAAGAAGCTGAGTCTGAGGCCACTGCCTCGACACACTCCCTTCCTTGCGCTGTTTCTCCAAGGAACAAAAGGAAAAGGGATGAAGTCGAAGATTCCGGCACCTCCAAAGCCGAAGAAGCTGGTCCTTCAGATAGGAAGGCGGCTTTCAATCCATACGATGATGCCCTCGTCAGCTCGTAAGTTCTCTATTGCTTCTTGTTGTTTTGATCTCGATGTTTTTGTCTATCTTGCTTCTTATATTATCTCTATTTTATTGCAGTTGTGACGAGGAAGAAGCACAACCTATTGACGCGACTGCTCGAACGAGTACGTCGCGTACTTTAGTTGTCTCTGAAGCTCAGGCTGATGGAGATGAATCTTCGCCTCCTCAGCAAAACACCGAGCACCCAACTCCTCCTGCAAGCCCCCGTGCCCCTTCGCCAAAAAGGGCAAGGGTTGAATCAGTCACGGAGCCTGCCCTACAACTTGGTGGCTCCACGACTCCTCCTTTAGATGATGTAAGTTCCTTCTTCTCTTTTGTACAAAGTACTTTTCGATGCTATCGGCTTTTTTGTTGTTTGCTTCTTTTTTCCTTTTTGCTGTCGAGCTTTTTGCTATATTGATGCTTTCTTTTTCTATCTTTCTTTGTCAGCCTTTGATTAAGGAGTTTATCCGTTTCGGTACCCAGTTCGTCGGGTACCGTGATCATGCTAACAAAGGCGAAGGTAATACTTTGCTACTTTTCTGGTAAATAACATGTCACTCCTTTCTTGTCATGATTTTGATTGGTTTCGACTATTTTGGCAGAAAAACTTGCGGAAGCCAACAAACGTGCTGATGCACTTGCTCGAAAACTGGAGCAAAGTGAAAAGGCTCGTAAGAAGGCTGAAGCAGATGCTAAGAAGGCCAAGGCGGATGCTGCTTCTGTCGAAGATCTTCGGAAGAGACTTCATGATGCAGAAACTGCTTTAAGCGACAAAGTGACCGAGCAAGCTGCTCGAGAAAAAGAAATCCTCAGTCGCTTGCAGTCGCAGAGTCGACGTTTTGTTAGTAAATGCTCGATTTCTTGTGCATTTCTTCGGGTTACTTCACGTTTTCAAGCATACTTATTGACGAGCTTCATTTTGCTTGTTCTCAGGGAGAACGCATCAAGAGTATGAACTGGAATGTCCTAAAGGCGATGAGCTGATCGACGCGCTTTCTCTTCTTGAAATCCATGGAGATGAAGCACGTGATGGCCTTGCTGACGCTGAAGCAGGTCTGTCGAGGCTTTTCCCCTATTTCTTCCCGAAGAAAGAAGAGCCCAACACTTTTACTGCTCTCGCCAAAAGCTTCAACGTGCCAGAAGATCTTGGGCTCAAACTTCGCCAAGAAGGCCTGAAGATTGGCGTTGAAGGCACCATCGCTCTGATTGCTGATAACCAGCAAGACGTCGACTGGGCTAAAGTTGGCGACATAAAGGAGATGGAGACGAAGAAGTGGCAATCTCTAATTAGAGCTGCTAAGCCTCCCTCAAAGCCAATTGATACGTCTCCAACGTATCTATAAATTCTGATGTTCCATGCTTGTTTTATGACAATACTGACATGTTTTGTTCACATTTTATGTCATATTTATGCGTTTTCCGGAACTAACCAATTGACGAGACGCCGAAGGGCCAGTTCCTGTTTTCTGCTATTTTTGGTTTCAGAAATCCTAGTAAGGAAATATTCTCGGAATCGGACGAAATCAACTCCGGAGATCTTATAATTCCAGGAAGCTTCCAGAGCACCGGAGAAAAGTCAGAGGGGGGCCACAGGCCCACCAGGAGGGTGGCCGGCGCGGCCTAGGGTTGGCCCGCGCCCCCCTATCCCCTCGCCGCCTCTTCGACCCTCCGACTCCGCCTCTTCGCCTATTTAAAGGTCCCAGACCTAAAACCACGACACGAAAAAGCCACGGTACGAGAAACCTTCCAGAGCCGCCGCCATCGCGAAGCCAAGATCTGGGGGACAGGACTCTCTGTTCCGGCACGCCGCCGGGACGGGGAAGTGCCCCCGGAAGGCTCCTCCATCGACACCACCGCCATCTCCATCAACGCCGCTGTCTCCCATGAGGAGGGAGTAGTTCTCCATCGAGGCTCGGGGCTGTACCGGTAGCTATGTGGTTCATCTCTCTCCTATGTACTTCAATACAATAATCTCATGAGCTGCCTTACATGATTGAGATTTATATGATGATGCTTGTAATCTAGATGTCGTTATGCTAGTCAAGTGAATTTTACTTATGTGATCTCCGGAGACTCCTTGTCCCACGTGTGTAAAGGTGACAGTGTGTGCACCGTGTGGGTCTCTTAGGCTATATTTCACAGAATACTTATTCACTGTTATGAATGGCATAGTGAAGTGCTTATTTATATCTCTTTATGATTGCAATGTGTTTTGTATCACAATTCAACTATGTGCTACTCTAGTGATGTTATTAAAGTAGTTTTATTCCTCCTGCACGGTGTAATGGTGACAGTGTGTGCATCCGTGTTAGTACTTGGCGTAGGCTATGATTGTGATCTCTTGTAGATTACGAAGTTAACTATTGCTATGATGGTATTGATGTGATCTATGCCTCCTTTCGTAGCGTGAAGGTGATAGTGTGCATGCTACGTTAGTACTTGGTTTAGTTGTGTTGATCTGTCATGCACTCTAAGGTTATTTAAATATGAACATTGAATATTGTGGAGCTTGTTAACTCCGGCATTGAGGGTTCGTGTAATCCTACACGCTTAGTGGTGTTCATCATCCAACAAGAGAGTGTAGAGTCTAGCATCTATTTATTTATTCTGTTATGTGATCAATGTTGAGAGTGTCCACTAGTGAAAGTATGATCCCTAGGCCTTGTTCCTAAATACTGCTATCGCTGCTTGTTTACTATTTTACTGTTTTACTACTGCCTGCTATATCACCACCACCAACTACACGCCAGCAAGCACTTTTCTGGTACCGTTGCTACTACTTATATATTCATACCACCTGTATTTCACTATCTCTTCGTCGAACTAGTGCACCTATTAGGTGTGTTGGGGACACAAGAGACTTCTTGCTTTGTGGTTGCAGGGTTGCATGAGAGGGATATCTTTGACCTCTTCCTCCCTGAGATCGATAAACCTTGGGTGATCCACTTAAGGGAAACTTGCTACTGTTCTACAAACCTCTGCTCTTGGAGGCCCAACACTTTCTACAAGAATAGAAGCACAAGTAGACATCAAGCACTTTTCTGGCGCCGTTGCCGGGGAGGAAAGGTAAACGGCACACACACAAGGGACCCCGGCAACTAGCACTTTTCTGGCGCCGTTGTCGGGGAGGAAAGGTAAAAGGCACTCATACTTCGGTTCCAGGTTAAGTACTTTTCTGGCGCCATTGTGTTTGTGCTCGAAGTTATTTCCTTTAGATCCTGCAATTGCATCTTTTTGTTTCTTGTTTATACTAGTTAGGCATAATGGAAAACAACAAAAATATGAGAGATCTTTATGAACTTTATCTTGAATTAGGACATGATGTGTTTGAAGAGAGAATTAAAAAACCCATGGAACTTTATATGCATGCTAATGGGAATGTTATTAATATGAATGCTTTGAACACTATTGTTGCTAATGCTATGGAAAATTCTAAGCTTGGGGAAGTTGGTTTTGATGAGCATGATCTTTATAGTCCCCCGGGCATGGAGGAGAAAATTTACTTTGATGATACTTTGCCTCCTATATATGATGATTATAATGATAGTAGTCTTTTGGTACCACCTGTTATGGAGGATAAATTTGATTATGATTAAAATATACCTCCTATATTTGATAATGAGAATAATAATGATAGCTACTTTGTTGAATTTGCTCCCACTACAACTAATAAAATTGATTATGCTTATGTGGAGAGTAATAATTTTATGCATGAGACTCATGATAAGAATGCTTTATGTGATAGTTATATTGTTGAGTTTGTTCATGATGCTACTGAAAGTTATTATGAGAGAGGAAAATATGGCTGTAGAAATTTTCATGTTACTAAAACACCTCTCTATGTGCTGAAATTTTTGAAGCTGCACTTGTTTTATCTTCCTATACTTGTCACTTTGCTCTTCATGAACTTGTTTATTTACAAGATTCATATGCATAGGAAGCATGTTAGACTTAAATGTGTTTTGAATTTGCTTCTTGATGCTCTCTTTTGCTTCAAATACTATTTCTTGCGAGTGCATCATTAAAACCGTTGAGCCCATCTTAATGGCTATAAAGAAAGAACTTCTTGGGAGTTAACCCATGTGTTATTTTGCTACAGAACTTTGTTTTATATTTGAGTCTTGGAAGTTGTTTACTACTGTAGCAACCTCTCCTTATCTTATTTTTATTGCATTGTTGTGCCAAGTAAAGTCTTTGATAGAAAGGTTGATACTAGATTTGGATTACTGCGCAGAAACAGATTTCTTGCTGTCACGAATCTGGGCAAAATTCTCTGTAGGTAACTCAGAAAATTATGCCAATTTACGTGAGTGATCCTCAGATATGTACGCAACTTTCATTCAATTTGAGAATTTTCATTTGAGCAAGTCTGGTGCCTCAATAAAATTCGTCTTTACGGACTGTTCTGTTTTGACAGATTCTGCCTTTTATTTCGCATTGCCTATTTCGCTATGTTGAATGGATTTCTTTATTCCGTTAACTTTCAGAAGCTTTAGGCAATGTCCAGAAGTGTTAAGAATGATTGTGTCACCTCTGAACATGTGAGTTTTTGATTATGCACTAACCCTCTAATGAGTTTGTTTCGAGTTTGGTGTGGAGGAAGTTTTCAAGGGTCAAGAGAGGAGGATGATATACTATGATCAAGAAGAGTGAAAAGTCTAAGCTTGGGGATGCCCCGGTGGTTCATCCCTGCATATTTCAAGAAGACTCAAGCATCTAAGCTTGGGGATGCCCAAGGCATCCCCTTCTTCATCGACAAATTATCAGGTTCCTTCTCTTGAAACTATATTTTTATTCGGTCACATCTTATGTGCTTTACTTGGAGCGTATGTTTGTTTGTTTCTATCTCTGTTTTTGTTTGAATAAATGCTTGTGTGGGATAGAGACACGCTCCGCTGGTTCGTATGAACACATGTGTTCTTAGCTTTTAATTTTCATGGCGAAGGTTGAAACTGCTTCGTTAATTGTTATATGGTTGGAATCGGAAAATAATACATGTAGTAATTGGTAAAATGTCTTGGATAAATGTGATACTTGGCAATTGTGAAAGTATAGAGATGGTAAACCTAGAGGGGGGGGTGAATAGGTTTCTACAAATTTTAATTCTTTCCTTGCAATATTAGGCTTTGCGGAATATAAAGATGAGCCTAATGCAAACTAGGTGAAGCAACCTATATGAGGATACAACTAACTCAAGCACGAAGGCTCTCACGAGTGCAGTTAAATCACAAGTAAGGAGTTCGGTTAGAGATAACCGATAGCACGCGGAGACGAGGATGTATTCCCGTGTTCCCTTGCTTTGCAACAAGGTACGTCACGTTTGGAGGAGTGGAGGTCCCACGAAGGATTCCCCGCGCCACGAAGGCTCACCCTATTCTCCGGAGCCTATCCCACGAAGGAATAGCTCACTCACTTGTGGTAGACTTTGAGGTAGCCTCCAAACCTTCACAATCTTGCCCGGAGCAAATCCACAGCCCGGATGCTTCCGGACTCCTTCCGCCCACCTAGGGATTCCAAGGAACCCTAGGAAGCAAGCTTCTCAATGAATACAAGGGGGAATGAGATTTGGCTTGGTAGAACGGTAGATCGGGTCCTCCTCTAGTGATTCCCCGGAGGGATTTGAGTTTGGGTGGAGGAGGAGGGAGATCTGAGGCTTTTGGTGTTTCTAGCAATGGAGTAAGAGAGAGAGAGCTCAAGAACAGTTTATAGTATGTTGCCTAACCCTTCCAAGGTAGAAGAAGGGGTATATATAGTGTTCTTCAAAATCTGGCCGTTGCCACTTGCCACCTCAGCATTCTTCCCGACAAACCCGGTCAGACCGGACCACAGACCGGACAGCCCGGTCGAGAGGCCGGTCAGACCGGACTGGTGACCGGAGTACCTTTGCGTCGTCCTGGAGCTTGTCCGGTTGGTGCCCGGTTTCTGCCCGGTTTCCGAGCGGTCGACCGGACGTGGTGCCGGACCTGCCGGTCGGAGCCCGGCCGACCGGGCCACGCACCGGACCTCGCTGGTCCTCCCGTGGAGGCCGGTTCCCGACCGGCCGACCGGCTCGTACGCCGGATCGGCCGGTTGCTGGCCCGGTTGGACCGGGCAGGTGACCGGATTTCTCCCCGTAGCCCCTTTTTGATTGTTGTTGAAATGGGGGTCACCTTTAGCCTTCTTGTTCCATTGATACACCTTTATACCTCTTTGGCTAATACCCGGGAATTATCTAGTAGTCATGTATTAGTCCAAATACACTAGCACGGTGTCATTGTTACCAAAATAATGGATAAGGGTAAAATACCCTTACAATCTCCCCTTTTTGGTATACGATGACAAACCGAGCTAGAGTCACAAATAGATATTATGATAAGCTCTAAACCTTGATTCCATATAAGATATTACGAAAGCTCCCCCATAGTGTGTGCACTTGGAGAATTTGCGTTTGAATGCAAAGTGCACCACTTGTGAAACATGAGAGGCTCCCCCAATATCTTTAGGAAACAAGCATGGTATGGAGATGTGCATAGGATATATAAGCATAGCACACATAAACATCCTAACATAGAGTAGCACACATAATAGTCGTCCATACACATCCATACATGAGTTATTGGAAATAGCAAATAGTTCTTGAAAAACTCAAAGTAAACAAGCACAAGCCATATAAAATCCAAATAAGGCAACTCCCATGGCTTGTGGCACACAAAGAAACCCGTGGTCCTAGACTCTACTCTCTTCTCCCCCTTTGGCATCGGAACACCAAAAAGGCGAAGAAAAGAGGAGAGATGCTATCGCACCCATCAGTAGTGTCCAAAGCCAAGCGAGGAGGAGCTCTCGCGTGCATCATCATCAGCCGCATCATCATCATCACCCGCATTATCATCAGCATCCTCAGCAGCAGGAGAGGGTTCACGAGCCATCCTAGTAGGAAGAGCACCATGAGCGTACACGGAGTAGTCGAAGTTCTGGAGCATCTCATCTGTAAGAAGAGGCATCTCCCACTGAGGAGCTACCACAGGCTCCATCTCGGGTCCAGGAGGAGGAACAGGGTGGTTCCTTGAGGCCATGAATTCATTCTGGCGCCTCCGTGTCTCCCGAGTCATAGAAAGAGTCCGATGTGCAACATCATTACTCGTTCTTGCACATTTGGAACATGCATGTGAAGAAACGAGCAGCCCCATGCCTGGGAGCGCCGAGACCGACCGGAGCTAGCCTCATGATCATGGTGTGCCTTGGAGCGGCGCTCGGAGGTGGGCATCATGGAGGGAACGTCCGGACGAGTGGCCTCCTCGAATGGGAAACCCGAAGAGGTCCATGATGACTCTTTCACCACGAACGTTCCGAGGAGCGGGAACAACGTAGTTGATGAGCCGCTGAACATACTGGGCGTAGTTAGGAGTCATGCGGTCCATAATGGCTCTCTTCAGTTCACAGTAGATGAGATCACAGCCATCAATCTTCCTTACCCTGTCCGGATGACAATAGTACATCAAGTTGAGGTGATAGTTCCGGACTTCACTGTGGTCGCCAGACTTGCTGATGAGGTTCTCACGGAACAGCTTTGGCAAGGACCAGATAGGAGTAGTACATCCCAGAGATAGTGGGAGGTCCAGGTGTAGGGTTCGCAGGATAGCAGAAAGCGATGTCACCCTTTGTAAGCCTGGACCGTGAATGAATCCTGTATCCGGGATTACTGTCATCACCACAACCCATGGCTTCACGGAACTGAGAGTAGGAGCATGAGTACTTTGTCTTGCCGGTCATCCAAGTGAGGGTGCGGTCCTCATCATCATGAAAGTAGACTGTGCAGTGAAACTGGCGGGCAAGGAGAGGACAAAAGATGGGATCATCTTGGGTATCATCCGGCTTGAGGCACACGAGGTCATACAATCCCAGACCCTTCAAAGTTTGAACCACAAAACGGTACTTTGTGGCTTCATGCGATCCGAGCTCGTCGGGATTGATGGCCTTGGGTGATACAATAGTACCATGCTTCATGAACTCATGAGAATCATAGAAACCCTCCCAGAGGGCTGCTTGTGTGTTGGTCCAGAAGGCCTTGTCCGAACGAGTGTAAGTTGGCTCCTTGAAGCGATACGGATTCACTGTCCTCCATTCCTGCCACTCAAGACGGTTGGCAAGCCCAACATTCATGGTTGGCACTACCTCATCATCCTCGTGGACAACTTGCTTATCCTTGTGCTTGGTAGCAACAGACTTGGTTCGACCCCGAGCTGAGCTGCCAATGTCAGTATCCTGCTGAGCTTGAGGAGGAACGCGGCTACTAGACCGACGAGGAGGATCAATCCTTCCCCTCTTGGGAACACTGCCACGTGGTGGCTCACCACTCCAACTTCCTGTGAATGAGAAAGTAGAGCAAGGATAGCAGTGGGGTAAGTGTACATGTCATCAGTAAGAGAGAAACCAAGAGAGCATAGCATATATTCAAGTGTAATGATGAAATTGTGCGAAAACTGGGCAGCTCGGCTCAGAGGCCGGTCAAACCGGACGGCAGACCGGACTGGCCGGTTTCCGACCGGTTGACCGGGCCCTGAACCGGGCCGGCCGGTTGAGCGGCCGGTCGACCGGGCTATTGACCGGGTATATCGAGTTGTGATGATGTGCCCAGATTTTCTACCACAAAACCATGCAAAAGCTCATAAACTTGAATATAGACTATAGCAATGTAGTGGAGAAGTGCATTGTGGTGTGAGACACTCTAAAGGCATGAGGACTTTACAAACCCTAACCCTAACCCTAAGTTTTCTCAAATTTCCTCAAGATGTGACAATGGGAGAGGGAAAACACGAAGGAGAGGGGATGAAAGGGAAATTTACCCGAAGACATTGTCCTAGTTGCCCAAGAGAGCAAGAAGATCACTTGGGAAAGCCTTGAGGACCAAATCCCCAAGATCTCCCAAAATAGCTTGAGAGAGACCAAATCCTTGGGTGAAGATGCTTGAGAGGTCCCGATCTATGTTTGTGTGAAGTTTGGGGAGAAACTAGTGGTGGGAAGTGCCTAGGACGTGGTGGAGATGGTGGAGGCGGCGGCCATGGAGGTTTCAGAGGTGGGGGATAATGAGGAAGATGATCCCCAAGGGGTATCCTCTTCAAAACATAACAGCCCGCACGGCCGGTCGGGAGTCCGGTCAGACCGGGCTGGTGACCGGCTGACCCGGCCCAGACGCCGGTCGACCGCTCGGAAACCGGACCGTCCGGTCAGGGACCCGGTCCAACCGGACCAGGGACCGGCCAGCCCAGAATTTTCTAATTTAGCCTCGTTTTTGCCCCTATGCTTTGTGTAATGTGTGTGAGTGCTCAAATGATGACATGTACATATAGATAGATAGATGATGATGAGATGAGCATAGACATGGGGTTGGAAAACACAAAGTCCTCTAGGCATACCCATTGGAGAGAAAATCCAAACAAGATGTGAATAGCAACAATGGGCATGATTCGAAGTGTATATCAAGAATCATAAGTCATTTTGGAATGATTTTTGCAATAAGATCATTTGGCCTTATATAGTCAAATCAATTTGTAATGAAGGCTCAATGAGGGGCGGGGATTACTCCCCCTATGTGAAAGCGCAAATGTCATGTGACCTCGAAGAGACATGCTTGGGTCCATATAATGACATTGGGTCTATTTATGTTGCACACATAGGTATGCATCATGCCAAGACATGGTAAGATGACTATCCCCATATGTGCTATGCCTCTAAGCTAGATAGCAAGATAAATGCAAGAATATAGTGCAAGAAGTTAATCAATCCAAGTTTTTAGGATCAAGAATACCAAGTTCTCCTCTCAAGTTAACAAAGCGGGCTTCATCCAAAGGCTTAGTGAAAATATCCGCCAATTGGTAGGTTGTTCCCACATGAGTGAGATCAATATCCTTATTGGCAACATGATCACGTAGGAAGTGATGGCGAATGTCAATATGTTTGGTGCGACAATGTTGAACCGGGTTGTTGGCGATCTTTATTGCACTTTCATTGTCACAAAGAAGAGGCACCGTACCAAGAGACACACCGTAGTCTTTCAAGGTTTGCTTCATCCATAACAATTGAGTGCAACAAGATGCCGCGGATATGTATTCGGCTTCGGCGGTGGATAGGGCGGTGGAGTTTTGTTTCTTGGATGACCAACTCACCAATGACCGGCCAATAAATTGGCAAGCCCCGGAGGTAGACTTCCGATCAACCTTATCACCGGCCCAATCGGAATCCGAATAGCCAATGAGTTCAAAGGTTGACCCCTTTGGATACCATAGCCCGAGAGTAGGAGTGAGAACAAGGTATCTTAGTATCCGTTTGACCGCCACTAAATGGCTCTCCTTGGGAGCGGATTGAAAACGAGCACACATCCCTACACTTAGCATGATATCCGGCCTAGAGGCACAAAGGTAGAGCAAGGATCCTATCATGGAGCGGTATACCTTTATGTCCACATCCTTCTCACCGTCACATGAACCAAGTTGCCCCTTTACGGGCATGGGTGTCTTCATTGGACTCGCATTGGTCATGTTGAATTTCTTGAGCATGTCCTTCACATATTTTTCTTGAGAGATGAAGGTGCCTTTTGCAAGTTGCCTCACTTGGAAGCCTAGAAAGAACTTCAACTCTCCCATCATGGACATCTCAAATTTCCTAGTCATCAATAGCTCAAAAGCTTTGTTATGATTGGGGTTAGTTCCACCAAAGATAATATCATCAACATATATTTGACATATAAAGAGGCCACCCCCTTTAACTCGCTTGGTGAAAAGGGTGGAATCGACCAGTACCCATGCAAAACCCATCATGTAGTAAGAAATCCCTAAGGAACTCATACCAAGCACGTGGAGCTTGCTTGAGACCGTAGAGTGCCTTATGGAGTAAATACACGTGGTTGGGCTCGGCATGGGTCTTCGAAACCCGGGGTTGAGCCACATATGCGGTTTCTTTTAGGGGACCATTCAAAAATGCACTTTTCACATCCATTTGATATAATTTGAAATTGTGGAAAGATGCAAATGCAAGCAAAAGACGAATAGCTTCAAGACGGGCTACCGGCGCAAAGGTATCCTCAAAATCCATACCTTCTATTTGGGCAAACCCTTGCGCCACTAACCTTGCTTTGTTTCGTATAACAATGCCATTTTCATCTTGCTTGTTCTTGAATACCCATTTGGTCCCAATGACATTGATGCGATGATCCTTGGGTCTCTCAACTAGAGACCATACTTCATTGCGAGTGAAACACTCCAATTCTTCTTGCATGGCGATTACCCAATCCGGATCGACCAAGGCTTCATGTACCTTGAGTGGCTCAAAACTAGACACAAAAGCATGATGTTGACAATAAGTGATAAGTAATGCATGGTGTCTACGAGTTACCACTCCTCTTGAAATGCTACCAAGGACTTGATCCACTTTCATGTCGCTTGCCCTTGTAGCGGCCTTGATCTTCCGAATGGTTCCTTCATGATCAATGAATTCATCTCTTGCTAGTACTTGATCATGAGGGACCATTTGAGCTTGATCATGAGTTGAGGATGTTTCTTGATCGTCATCATGATCTTGCTCCATGGAATGAGGATTTTCTTCTTGTTCTTCGGATTGTGACTCATCTTGAGTAGAGGATGATTCTTGAGTTGCACATGATGGTTCGGCTTGAGTTGAGCTAGGCTCCACTTGTGGCGTGCTTGAAACATCTCCTCCATCATCTTGACAATCATTATGAACCTCCATGGGCCGGATGTGTCCAATGCCCATATACTTGATGGCACTAGATGGATCATCATCATTACCTGCAACACATGGAACAACTTGCTCCACTCGGGAGCCATTATCCTCCAAGAACACCACATCACAAGATACTTCAATGGTCCCGGAGGATCGGTTGTAGTATCTATAGGCGTGAGAGTTCTCCGCATATCCAACAAATATACCCTCTATGGTTCTAGTTTCAAATTTACCGAGCTTTCCTTTGTTGTTCTTAACAAGGCATGTGCATCCAAAGACACGAATATATGTGACATTAGGCTTGTTACCGGTAAGGAGCTCGTATGGGGTTTTGTTGTGGAGGGGACTGGAGGAAGAGCCGGTTGGAGTAGTGGACGGCCGTAGAGATGGCTTCTCCCCAAAAGTTGTGGGGTGAGTTGAATTCACTCAACATGGTTCTTGCCATCTCAATGATAGTCCGGTTCTTCCTTTCAACAACACCGTTTTGTTGAGGGGTGTATGGCGCCGAAAACTCATGCTTGATGCCCTCATCATCAACAAACTCTTGCATAGTGTAGTTCTTGAACTCGGTGCCATTGTCGGTCCTAATTGCCTTGATCTCGGATTCATACATACGTTGAGCTTTCTTGGCAAAGGTGATGAACTCTCTATGGGTCTCGTCCTTAGTCTTGAGGAGAAAGACCCAAGAGTATCTTGAGTAATCATCAACAATGACAAGTCCATACTTGCTCCCACCAAGAGTATCATAATGTGATGGCCCAAAGAGATCCAAATGAAGGAGCTCCAAAGGCCTAGATGTGGAAACAATACTCTTGATGGGATGCTTCTTCTTGAGTTGCTTTCCGGCTACACATGCACTACAAACACGATCTTTCTCAAAAGAAACGCCGGTTAGTCCCACAATATGCTCACCCTTTAGGAGTTGTTTAAGATTCCTCATGTTAACATGACCAAGGCGGCGATGCCACAACCAACCTTCGTCATGCTTGGTCCGCCATTAGACATGTGGAGAAGGACGGGCTCTCTTTCGAGAGGTCAACCACATAAAGGTTGTTCTCCACATATCCAACAAGGACCAATTTGAGATTGTCACTCCTAAAGACTTGCACATAATATTTAGTGAAATATGAATTGTAACCGGCATCGGCAAGATGATATATAGAAAGTAAGTTATAGCCAAGGTGTTCAACAAGCATAACCGTCTCTAGGCACAAGTCCTTAGAGATTGCTACCTTGCCATACCCAAGTACCTTTCCCTTTGAGTTGTCACCAAAGGTAATGCTTGACTTCTTGTTGATATCTTCAATGAATTGATCAAGCACACCTTTTCCTCCGGTCATATGATTGGTGCATCCACTATCAAACACCCATTTTGGACCACCGGAGGAATACCCCTACAAAATCAAGTAGAGATTTAGGAACCCATCGATTAATGGGTTCCTTTGCAATGGCAACAATATCTTTTGGTACCCAAATTGAGTACACTCTATAAGCATAGCCATTAGGAGGGCCAACATAGTTAGCATAAACATCACCATAATAATCAACAAATAGTGCATAGTGATCGTTTGGCCCCGTGCGGTCACCACTAGTGGCTTTGCCCCTTGAGGCTTTGCCATTATTAGTGACCTTCTTATTCTTATCTTGAGTGGGTTTCTCCTTCTTGTAGTTGTTCTTCTTGTGAGACTTGGGAACATATCCAAGTCCATACTTTTGATTGTTTGACCTTTGCTTACTCAAGAGGTCATCCAATCCCATCTTGTTCTTGGCGGTGGTGAACTTTGCAAGTTCCTTTGTTAACCTAACATTTTCCTCAAGAATAGATGCATGCTCACAAGAGGATTCATTAGGATGATAGTCGAGACCATATTTAGTCACCAAGGATTCAAGATATGCATTAGTCTCAACATGCAAAGAGAGTTCCTCTTGTAAACGAACATGTTCCTCAACAAGCTTAGCATGCTCACTAGTAAAAGATGTAGGGGGACTAGCATGCTTTTCAACAACAATGGGATCCTTCATTGATTCAAGTGCTTTCATAGTAGGTTTCTTGAAGTAGGTCATGGTTCTCTCCAAGTTTCTTGAGCTCATCCTTTACAAGCTTGTTAGCTCTTTCAAGGTGGTCAAGATCCCTAGTGAGAGAAGCATGAGCAACTTCAAGTTCCTCCTTTGAGGAATGGAGCACTTGAGTCAAAGATTGAGCCCTATCAATAGTTTCTAGATCCTTAACTTTATCAAGTTCATAGGTTTCAATTTGTTGCTTAAGGCCTTGAGATATGCACCTTTCGGTTTTTAGCTCTTGTCTTAGGAGATTGAATCTCCGTTTCATCCAATTGATATTCTAATTCCTCAATGGACTCATCCTTTTCTTTGAGAGAGTCCATCAAGAAATCAAACTTGACAAGAGCTTTACCACGAAGGGTGCATCTAACATTGTAAAGTTCCTTAAGCACATTTAGTTCATCTTGATTTTCATTTTCATCATCAAGAACACTAGATAGGGAAGGTGGAGGTTCCATTACCTTGGTTTCCCTTGCCATAAGACAAGAGCCAATGATTGTAGAGGAGGAAGAGTCATCGGAGTCATCCTCTTGAGTGATTCTTGCCATGAAAGAGGAACCAACATCATTGTCCGTGGAGTAGTCCTTGGAGTAGTCATATGTGAAGAGTGACCCGGGCTTGGAGTAAGCCAAACCGGCCACCCCGGCCTCCTTCTCCTCATCTTCTTCCTCATCATCGGACAAGTACTCGGCTCCAACAAAAGCTCTTCCCTTGTTCTTCTTGAATCGATCGTTGATTGGGTTTGGCTTCAATCTTGGCTTGACCCCTTTGATGAATCTTGGCTTGTCTACCCTTTTCTCATAAGGGCACTCATTTGCAAAGTGGCTATCTTCATCACAATTGTAGCAAGTTCTCTTCTTCTTCTTGTCATTGAGAAGTGTAGGAAACTTTCCCTTGTACTTCTTGGCAAAGAAGGCAAAGTCGGTGGCGATGTCACTAGTTGAAGTCATCTCCTCATCTTCTTCAATTTCATATTCTTCTTCTCCTCCATGGTCAGCTCTAGCCTTGAGGGCAAGGTTGTGTGACGCTTCATGATTTTGTGAGGCTTCATCAACACGGTTCATTGCCTTGAGCCTCTTTCCGGCTTTGGCCATGTTTTCATTGGCGGCCACATAGGAGACTAGATCATCGGAGTTGAGATCGGCACTCTTGGTCATGATTTGCAAGTTGAGTCCAAGGTTGGTGTCTTCTTGTTTGACGGCAATCATAGCAATGACCTTGGATTTTATGAAGGCTTCGTTCATCTCGAATCCGTCATTGTACTTCTCAGCACCAAGACCCTTGACCCTTACTTTCGCAGCACCAAGCCTAGCATAGGCATCGAATACGGATTCTCCATCTCGAATCATGAACTCGGTAGGCCTCTTGCTTTGCGGCCTCATAGAGAGATGATTGGATCAAATCGGTTCCCTCTTGGAGTACTACGATCCGATCCCACAACTCTTTAGCGGAGACAATGTCATCAACTTGATCTAGAAGCTTGCGGTTGATGCCACTTCTTATCTTGTCACGTGCGGATGCATTGAGTTGACGGTTGTAGAACTCGGTGGAGGTCAACCGAGTAGGATCTTGTGGCTCCCGATGTCCATGAACAATGAGCTCCCATAGCTCCACACTGCATATCGGCGAATATGAGATTCCATAGCAGATTTCCAATGAGGAAAGTGAGTTCCATCGTAATGGGGAACGGTCCCACTATGGTTTATATGAGGCATGGGTGAAGTGTTTCGGGATAGCTATGGTCAACCTCATGGAAGGATTCTTTAGAAGCCGAAGCCCCACTAAGAGTTCCACCCGCGGTTAGGTTCTTAAGCATGGCGGTCATTTCTGTCATTTGGTTTTGTAGCTCATCCTCCTTTTTCTTCTTCTCGGCATCATATGCCAAGAATCTAGATTTCATCTCTTTAACCGAAAGGTTAGAGTCTTCATCTAGACCCTCGAAGAGTTTATCCATCTCACTCTTAAGGCGGTGAAGCCCTTAATAAGAGTCCAGAGCTCCGATACCAATTGAAAGTATAGAGATGGTAAACCTAGAGGGGGGGTGAATAGGTTTCTACAAATTTTAATTCTTTCCTTGCAATATTAGGCTTTGCGGAATATAAAGATGAGCCTAATGCAAACTAGGTGAAGCAACCTATATGAGGATACAACTAACTCAAGCACGAAGGCTCTCACGAGCGCTTAAATCACAAGTAAGGAGTTCGGTTAGAGATAACCGATAGCACGCGGAGACGAGGATGTATTCCCGTGTTCCCTTGCTTTGCAACAAGGTACGTCACGTTTGGAGGAGTGGAGGTCCCACGAAGGATTCCCCGCGCCACGAAGGCTCACCCTATTCTCCGGAGCCTATCCCACGAAGGAATAGCTCACTCACTTGTGGTAGACTTTGAGGTAGCCTCCAAACCTTCACAATCTTGCCCGGAGCAAATCCACAGCCCGGATGCTTCCGGACTCCTCTCGCCCACCTAGGGATTCCAAGGAACCCTAGGAAGCAAGCTTCTCAATGAATACAAGGGGGAATGAGATTTGGCTTGGTAGAACGGTAGATCGGGTCCTCCTCTAGTGATTCCCCGGAGGGATTTGAGTTTGGGTGGAGGAGGAGGGAGATCTGGAGGCTTTTGGTGTTTCTAGCAATGGAGTAAGAGAGAGAGGCTCAAGAACAAGTTTATAGTATGTTGCCTAACCCTTCCAAGGTAGAAGAAGGGGTATATATAGTGTTCTTCAAAATCTGGCCGTTGCCACTTGCCACCTCAAGATTCTTCCCGACAAACCCGGTCAGACCGGACCACGCACCGGACAGCCCGGTCGAGAGGCCGGTCAGACCGGACTGGTGACCGGAGTACCTTTGCGTCGTCCTGGAGCTTGTCCGGTTGGTGCCCGGTTTCTGCCCGGTTTCCGAGCGGTCGACCGGACGTGGTGTCGGACCTGCCGGTCAGGAGCCCGGTCGACCGGGCCACAGACCGGACCTGCTAGTCCTCCTGTGGAGGCCGGTTTCCGACCGGTCGACCGGCCTGTACGCCGGACTGGCCGGTTGCTGGCCCGGTTGGACCGGGCAGGTGACCGGATTTCTCCTGTAGCCCCTTTTTGATTGTTGTTGAAATGGGGGGTCACCTTTAGCCTTCTTGTTCCATTGATACACCTTTATACCTCTTTGGCTAATACCTGGGAATTATCTAGTAGTCATGTATTAGTCCAAATACACTAGCACGGTGTCATTGTTACCAAAATAATGGATAAGGGTAAAATACCCTTACAAATTGTTGTGCTCATGTTTAAGCTCTTGCATCATATACTTTGCACCTATTAATGAAGAAATACATAGAGCATGCTAAAATTTGGTTTGCATATTTGGTCTCTCTAAGGTCTAGATAATTTCTAGTATTGAGTTTGAACAACAAGGAAGACGGTGTAGAGTCTTATAATGTTTACAATATGTCTTTTATGTGAGTTTTTCTGCACCGGTTCATCCTTGTGTTTGCTTCAAACAACCTTGCTAGCCTAAGCCTTGTATCGAGAGGGAATACTTCTCATGCATCCAAATCCTTGAGCCAAACACTATGCCATTCGAGTCCACCATACCTACCTACTACATGGTATTTCTCCGCCATTCCAAAGTAAATTGCTTGAGTGCTACCTTTAAATTTCTATCCTCTACCTTTGCAATATATAGCTCATGGGACAAATAGCTTAAAAACTATTGTGGTATTGAATATGTACTTATGCATTTTATTTCTTATAAGTTGCTTGTTGTGCGATAACCATGTTCCTGGGGACGCCATTAACTACTCTTTGTTGAATATCATGTGAGTTGCTATGCATGTCCGTCTTGTCTGAAGTAAGGGCGATTTACCACCTTTAATGGTTAGAGCATGCATGTTGTTAGAGAAGAACATTGGGCCGCTAACTAAAGCCATGATCCATGGTGGAAGTTTCAGTTTTGGACATATATCCTCAATCTCATATGAGAAAATTAATTGTTGCTACATGCTTATGCATAAAGAGGAGTCCATTATCTGTTGTCTATGTTGTCCCGGTATGGATGTCTAAGTTGAGAATAATCAATAGCGAGAAATCCAATGCGAGCTTTCTCCTTAGACCTTTGTACAGGTGGCATAGAGGTACCCCTTTGTGACACTTGGTTAAAACATGTGCATTGCGATAATCCCGGTAATCCAAGCTAATTAGGACAAGGTGGGGGCACTATTAGTATACTATGCATGAGGCTTGCAACTTGTAAGATATAATTTACATAACACATATGCTTTATTACTACCGTTGACAAAATTGTTTCTTGTTTTCAAAATCAAAGCTCTAGCACAAATATAGCAATCGATGCTTTCCTCTTTGAAGGACCTTTCTTTTACTTTTATTGTTGAGTCAGTTCACCTATTTCTCTCCACCTCAAGAAGCAAACACTTGTGTTAACTGTGCATTGATTCTTACATACTTGCATATTGCACTTGTTATATTGCTTTGCATTGACAACTATCCATGAGATATACATGTTACAAGTTGAAAGCAACCGCTGAAACTTAATCTTCCATTGTGTTGTTTCAATGCATTTACTTTGAATTTATTGCTTTATGAGTTAACTCTTATGCAAGACTTATTGATGCTTGTCTTGAAAGTACTATTCATGAAAAGTCTTTGCTATATGATTCAATTGTTTACTCATTGCATTTACATTGTTTCGAATCGATGCATTCATCTCATATGCTTTACAATAGTATGATTAAGATTATGTTGGTAGTATATGTCACCTCAGAAATTATCTTTTATCGTTTACCTACTCGAGGACGAGTAGGAACTAAGCTTGGGGATGCTGATACGTCTCCAACGTATCTATAATTTCTGATGTTCCATGCTTGTTTTATGACAATACCGACATGTTTTGTTCACATTTTATGTCATATTTATGCGTTTTCCGGAACTAACCTATTGACGAGACGCCGAAGGGCCAGTTCCTGTTTTCTGCTGTTTTTGGTTTCAGAAATCCTAGTAAGGAAATATTCTCGAAATCGGACGAAATCAACTCCGGAGATCTTATAATTCCAGGAAGCTTCCAGAGCACCGGAGAAAAGTCAGAGGGGGGCCACAGGCCCACCAGGAGGGTGGCCGGCGCGGCCTAGGGTTGGCCCGCGCCCCCCTATCCCCTCGCTGCCTCTTCGACCCTCCGACTCCGCCTCTTCGCCTATTTAAAGGTCCCAGACCTAAAACCACGACACGAAAAAGCCACGGTACGAGAAACCTTCCAGAGCCGCCGCCATCGCGAAGCCAAGATCTGGGGGACAGGACTCTCTGTTCCGGCACGCCGCCGGGACGGGGAAGTGCCCCCGAAGGCTCCTCCATCGACACCACCGCCATCTACATCAACGCTGTTGTCTCCCATGAGGAGGGAGTAGTTCTCCATCGAGGCTCGGGGCTGTACCGGTAGCTATGTGGTTCATCTCTCTCCTATGTACTTCAATACAATAATCTCATGAGGTGCCTTACATGATTGAGATTCATATGATGATGCTTGTAATCTAGATGTCGTTATGCTAGGAAAGTGAATTTTACTTATGTGATCTCCGGAGACTCCTTGTCCCACGTGTGTAAAGGTGACAGTGTGTGCACCGTGTGGGTCTCTTAGGCTATATTTCACAGAATACTATTCACTGTTATGAATGGCATAGTGAAGTGCTTATTTATATCTCTTTATGATTGCAATGTGTTTTGTATCACAATTCAACTATGTGCTACTCTAGTGATGTTATTAAAGTAGTTTTATTCCTCCCCGCACGGTGTAATGGTGACAAGTGTGTGCATCCATGTTAGTACTTGGCGTAGGCTATGATTGTGATCTCTTGTAGATTACGAAGTTAACTATTGCTATGATGGTATTGATGTGATCTATGCCTCCTTTCGTAGCGTGAAGGTGACAAAGTGTGCATGCTACGTTAGTACTTGGTTTAGTTGTGTTGATCTGTCATGCACTCTAAGGTTATTTAAATATGAACATTGAATATTGTGGAGCTTGTTAACTCCGGCATTGAGGGTTCGTGTAATCCTACACAGTTAGTGGTGTTCATCATCCAACAAGAGAGTGTAGAGTCTAGCATCTATTATTTATTCTGTTATGTGATCAATGTTGAGAGTGTCCACTAGTGAATGTATGATCCCTAGGCCTTGTTCCTAAATACTGCTATCGCTGCTTGTTTACTGTTTTACTGTTTTACTACTGCCTGCTATATCACCACCACCAACTACACGCCAACAAGCACTTTTCTGGTACCGTTGCTACTACTTATATATTCATACCACCTGTATTTCACTATCTCTTCGCCGAACTAGTGCACCTATTAGGTGTGTTGGGCACACAAGAGACTTCTTGCTTTGTGGTTGCAGGGTTGCATGAGAGGGATATCTTTGACCTCTTCCTCCCTGAGATCGATAAACCTTGGGTGATCCACTTAAGGGAAACTTGCTGCTGTTCTACAAACCTCTGCTCTTGGAGGCCCAACACTGTCTACAAGAATAGAAGCACCCGTAGACATCACCAATCCTTGCCTTCTTTGGTTGCAAACCAACTCCTGCTCCAAGCGCATCCAAGCCGTAGGTCAAGTAGACCACCCTGTCTTTCTTATTTTTTCTTTTTCCTTTTGATGCTGTCGCCAAAGTAGCTTTGGCGACACTTACCGCACTAGTTTGTTAGCGCGACATCCATTGTAATGTCTTGTAAATATTCTGAAAATCAATGGAATTCTACTTTGCTTGATGATTGATGTCGAACCTTTTGTTTAAGTTGACCTTTGACAACTACACTCCAACTCCACGTCGTTCCGATGTTTTTCCTACTTCCTCTCGCTCGAAGAAAACGACTATTAATAGTGAGCTTGGTGAAGATTCCTCGAGTAAGGGTTCAGCGCAAGACTTGGAAGAACTTCGTCAGCAGCTTCAATATGCGAAGAAGCAAACACTTGTGACGATGGAGCAATCTCGAAAGTCCTCCGAAAAAGAGAAAATTGCACTGCAGCAAGCTCAAGAAGCCATAGCTGCCAAGGAAGCCGCCGTTTCTGAAGCTGCAAAAGCGACCACTCGAGAGAATTTTATGCTCGAGTTGATGAATGAAGCCAGTTTGGATATGTCAGGTATGCTTTTGCAAACCAAAACTTCTTCTATTTTCCCGTTGTTTCCTCCTTTGAAATTCTTGTGCTGTCGCCAAATAGGTTCCTTTCTCGACGCTGCTGCTGAAGACCAAAGGGTAGATGCAAGGACAAATCTCATGGTTAACCTCTCCCTTGACCATGGTTCTCTGTTATGGGCCACTCCAGAACGTACCCGACAGATTGTTAGGTTTCAAGACCACGCCTGTCAGGTTCGTGAGTTCCTTGATTTCTGTACCATAACCTTGTCCTTGGTTTACAGTACAATGTTTCCTCAGAACGAGACACCGGACACTCTTCTTGGTCTGATTGAAAAATTTCGGGATGCCCCTCGTATCCATAACTTTGTGCGAGCTCAGCTGTCTGCTGGAGCAAGATTCGCCATGATTATGATACAGATTTGCTACCGAAAATTAGACCTGACGAAGATTGTCTCCAAGTGCCTGGCCAAGCAGTCGAAGCGAAAAAGGAACATCGACAAAATCAATGATATTGTAACTCCTGTAGCCAAAGAAATGATGGACTAACTTCTTCGGATGGACTCTGAATTCTTTGTCAAAGGGAGCTATGCTGAACATACGACAAACGCTGCAAATAACAAAGGTCTATCCATAGATAGTATATTAGGCATTAACTGAGTTGTACTATATTGCGAGAAATCATGTCTATATTTTTTTTCGAATTCTTCGTGATAATGAAGTTGTCTATATTGTGAAGTGGAATCTATATTGCGAAGCCCCCGAGCCTTTGGCTAGAGCTCAAACTATTTTTTGCGTCTCGATGAATTTACTATTTTGCGAGAGTATATATATTTTGCTGTCGTGGGTTATGAGCCCCCGAGCCTGTCGACAAAAAAAGATGTATATCACCAATATCTTTTACTATATCGCAGCACCGCGAGCCCGCCTCATTAAAAACCTTTCCAGCCCCACTCGATGCCCTGAAAAGGAAAAGAGTGCGTCTGAAAACTCGTGGGCGTTTCAGTACATTGTATTTTTACAAAGGAGGACTATATTTCGACTCTAAGCGTAGAACCGCCTGAGTTCCGCCACGTTCCAGGGGTTTTTCTCAGGACACCCCGTCTTCTTGTCCTTGATCCTGTACGCTTCTCCTTCGATTACTTCCGTGACGATGTAAGGGCCAAGCCATGGCGACTCGAGTTTTTCAGTACTGTTTTGATTGAGCCGTAGAACTAAATCTCCGACCTGAAAAGACCTTGGCCGCAATCGTCGAATGTGGTAGTTTTTCAAGTCTTGCTGGTACTTGGTGACCCGTGATAGTACTTCATCTCGAGCTTCGTCAAGTGCATCGACATCGTCCTCTAATGCTCTTCTGGAAGTTTCTTCATCATACTCTGTGACTCTTGGGGAGTCATGCTCTATTTCTATCGGTAGTATCGCTCTCAGCCTCCATCGGACCGAAAAAACAGAGTTTCATGTGTCGCTGTATTTGGCGTTGTTCGAATACTCCACAATACACTTGGCAACTCTTCTGGCCAAGTATGTCGAGCTTTTTCCAGTGGTCCCAACAAACGCTTCTTGATGCTGTTGCAGATGATACCATTGGCTTTCTCGACTTGACCGTTGGTTTGCGGGTTCCCAACTGACGCGAAGTGCAATTTGATCCCTACTTTTGCGCAATATGCCTTGAATTCCTTGGATGTGAAGTTACTGCCATTGTCCGTGACGATGCTATGAGGTACTCCAAACCGAAAAACAATGCTTTTCACGAATTTTATTGTTGACGCTGCATCTGGTGAATTTATCGGCTTTGCTTCAATCCACTTGGTGAATTTGTCGACAGCGACGAGCATATACGCGTATCCTCCTGGCGAGGCCTTGTGTAACTTTCCCACCATATCGAGACCCCATTGAGCAAAGGTCCAAGACAATGGTATTGGCATCGCCTCTGCTGCCGGAGAGTGAGGTTTTGCGGCAAATCTCTGGCATGCATCACAAGTTCGTACTATCTCCTTCGCGTCCTCGATTGCTGTCAACCAGTAGAATCCAGCCCGGAAAACCTTGGCCGCAATAGCTCGACTGCTCGCGTGATGACCACATATTCCCTCGTGTACATCCTTTAAGATCATCCTTCCTTCTTCGGGTGTGACGCACCTTTGTAACACACCCGAAATACTGTGCTTGTACAACTCCCCTTTGACCACTGTAAAGGCTTTGGATCATCGAATAACTCGCCTTGCTTCAACTGGGTCGTCGGGTATTTCTTTCCTTAAGATGTATGATATGTATGCTTGCATCCATGGGACCTGCACCATCATCACTAGCTCCTGGTCCTCTTCTTCTTCTGGTGCTTCCTTGGGAGCCGTCGAGGTTTTCTCCTCCTTCGGCTTCTTCTGCGCCTTTTTTTGGCTTTGTGGATCTCTCGGTTATCTCTTCCCAAAACACACATGGTCGAATTGCGAGTCACTGCGACCTGATGTTTGCAAGAACATCGGCTTCGTTATTGCTCAGCCTGCTGATGTGATTTACTTCACATCCATCAAATAACTTCTCGAGCTCATTGTATACTTCCTTGTATGCCACCATGCTATCATTGACTGCGTCACACTGGTTCATGACTTGCTGAGCCACCAATTGTGAGTCGCCAAAGATTTTTAATCGAGTTGCACCACAAGCTTTTGCGATCTTCATCCCGTGTATAAGAGCTTCATATTCTGCCTCATTGTTAGATGCGTTTGGGAACGTCATCCATAGGACGTACTTCAGTTTGTCGCCTTCAGGTGATATAAGTATCACGCCTGCACTAGCTCCTTCTACCCTCTTGGACCCGTCAAAGTTCATAGTCCAAGTTCTCGATAAATCCAGGGGTCCTGTGTTTTACAGCTCCATCCACTCTGCGATGAAATCTGGCAGAATTTGCGACTTTATTGCTTTTCTTTTTTCATACGTGCTGTCTCGATGAGAAAGTTCTATTCCCCAAAGGGAGACACGACCTATAGCTTCTGGATTGTTTAGTATATTTGATAGAGGTGCTTCATTGTCCACTATTATCGGGTGTGCCGAAAAATAGTGGCGCAATTTTCTTGCGGTTGTGAACACTCCATATGCTAGCTTTTGGTATTGCGGGTACCGCTGTTTTGAAGGCGATAGAACTTCACTGATAAAATATACCGGCCTTTGTACTCCATAGAGTTTTCCTTCTTCTTCTCTTTCGACAACTAGCGCCGTGCTGACCACTTGGGGTGTAGCCGCAATATATAACAGGAGGGGTTCCTTCTCTTTTGGCGCCACCAAGATTGGTGGTGTCGAAATTGTGCGTTTAAGATCCTCGAGGCTCTATCTGCCTCTTCGTTCCACTGGAACTTCTCTCCTTGCTTGATTAAAGCGTAGAATGGTTACGCCTTTTCTCCCGACTCGGCGAAGAATCCGCTAAAGTCGCGACTCGCCCAGTTAACTGTTGTATTTCTTTCAACTTTGTTGGCTTCCTCATTGTTACGATAGCTTGGATTTTTTCGGGATTAGCTTCAATCCCTCTTCCTGAGACTAAGAACCCGAGAAGTTCTCCTGCAGGGACGCCAAAAGAACACTTCGTTAGGTTCAACTTGAGACAAAACTTGTCGAGGTTGTCGAAAGTTTCCTTTAGGTCCTCGATTAGCGTTGCCCCCTTTTTTGACGTTATGATGACATCATCAATGTACACTTGTACGTTTTTTCCAATCTGTGTTGCTAAGCACTTCTGCATCATCCGCTAATATGTTGCTCCCGCGTTTTTTAGACCGAAAAGGCATTGTTCTATAGCAAAACACACCGTACGGTGTAATGAACGTTGTTTTGACCTCGTCCTCTTCTTTCAATCTGATCTGGTTATAACCAGAGTATGCATCCAGGAAGGAAAGACGTTCACATCCTGCCGTGGAGTCGATAATTTGATCGATCCTCGGGAGGGGAAAGTGATCCTTTGGACATTGTTTGTTCAGACACGTAAAGTCGACACACATGCGAAGGACTTTAGTGTTTTTCTTCGGAACCAACACTGGGTTTGCTACCCACGTGGCCTCTGTATGCAGCTCCTTGATGAAACCAGCTTCTCTCAGTCGATCAATCTCTGACAGCATAGCTTTGCGGTTTGGCTCCGAAAAATGCCGCAAAGGTTGTTTGATTGGTCCCGCTATTGGATCCAAGTTTAGGTGGTGCTCGGCAAGTTCCCTGGGTACTCCTGGCATGTTAGCTGGACACCATGCGAAGATTTTCCAGTGCTCACGGAGGAACTCGACGAGCGCGCTTTCCTATGCGAGGTCCATGTCTGTTGCGATGGACGTCGTCTTCTTTGGATATGTTGGGTGAATCTGCACCTCCTTAGAATTTTTCGCAGTATTAAAGGTTGATTCTTTGTTAGGCCTTCCTACATCTGGCAGCATATCATAATCAGTCATGAGCCTTGACGCCATGTATTCTGCTTGCATCCCGAAGGTTTCTGACAGACGATGAAAATCCTTGTCACATTTATCGGCTAACGCGAAGCTTCCTTTAACTGTGATTGGTCCCTTGGGTCCAGGCATCCTCCATAACAAGTATGTGTAATGTGGTACCGCCATAAAACTGACATATGCTGGCCGTCCCAACAAGGTGTGATACTGCGATGGGAAATCCATGACTTCAAACTCCAGCCTCTCTATCCTGTAGTTTTCTCGGGTCCCAAACTGAACATCGAGATTAATCTTCCCCAACGGATAGCTTGGATTCTCTGGCGTGATGCCATGGAAACGTGTGTCGGTTGGTTTCAGATTTGCTAGAGATATGTTCATCTTCCTTAGTGTATATGCGTACATGAGGTTTAAACTGCTGCCTCCATCTATGAATATTCGAGATACGTCGAGTCCTGCGATTACTGCTGGTAAGATAAGTTCTGACTGCCCTGGTCGAGGAACTTGCTGCGGGTGATCCGCTATTGTGAAGCCAATGTCTTGCCCTGACCAATTTAGGTACTCAATTGTTGGAGGAGGCATCTTTTCTGCCATTAACACCTGTCGCGAGATTACTTTCTGAGCTCTATTGGACGGCCTACCCTTCTGAATCATCGAGACCGCTCTGTTGGAGTTAGGATCAACGTATGGAGGTGGCTATGGTGCTGCCGCTATTCTGAGCTGGTGTCGATTTTCGTCCGTAATTGCGGGAGGAGGTGGCAAGTGGATCTCACTCCTAGGCCCTTGCGGGTTTCTATTTGTCGCATGGGCATTGGCGTGCCCTGCCCACCTTAGCATTGCCTGAAAATTTCGACAATCCTTTTGCAGGTGTCCTGACTGTCTCTTCCCATTGCTATCGAGATAGAAGTGCATCTGACATGGCCCGTTCATCATCTACTCGGGGGACACGAAAGGTCTCTGAAACCTTGGCCCACTATTTTGTCTATTATTGCGAGAATCGTCTCTATTGTCGCCTCGCTGCTCGTTGCCCCTTTGATAATCATCTCTATTGCTTCCCCCAGCGTTTCCTCGGAAGCCAGCCGAAATTTGACCAGGTGCATCATAGCTCGAGGGTATTGTCGGAGAAATCGTCGCCTATTTTGATAATTTCGACCACGGTCCTCTTCTGGCGACTTGTGCCGTTTATTATGGACAACATCTTCTCCATCTGCCCATCTGTTTGCTATCTCCATCAATGCTGACACTGTCTTTGGGTTGGTTCTCCCCAAGTCTTCGACAAAATCTCCTCGTCGGATTCCTGCGACAAACGCATCTATCGCTCTCTCGTCAGATATATTCTCTGCCGAGTTTTTAATGATATTCCACCTTTGGATATACTTCCTCATTGATTCATCCTATTTTTGTCGACACGCTCTCAATTCTTCTAACGACGCAGGCTTTTTGCAGGTAGATCGAAAGTTCTTGACAAACACATCCTCGAAGCTATCCCAGCTGTCGATAGATCCTGGAGGGAGCTTCTTTATCCAAGATCGCGCAGCTCCACTCAGGTGTACTTGGATGCTCTGCATGGCTGTTGCTCTGGTTCCTCCTATCAACTTCACCGTCTCGAGATAATCGACTAACCAATCCTCTGGATCTTGCAGGCCATCGAATTTTTTGAAGTTATCGGGTAATTTGAACCCCGAAGGAACTCGAGTTTTTCGGACCCTCCTTGTAAAGCACGGCAGCCCGCACATATCCTCGTCATCTATCTCTGGAGAGTGCCGATGTTCCCTTCTATTTTGTCGTGCTCTGTCCACCCTTGCTTACGTTGCTGTGTCTCTTGCTCCACCTGTTCTCTCGGGAACTGGTGCTGCTGCCGCAGGTCGTGGACTATTTTGCCTTGCTGAACCTTCAGGAGGTGTTGTTACAAACGCGGTTCCCATGGCCCCAACTCCTGCCATAGCCATATTGTACAATGCTTCTCTTGGATCTCCGGGAGGTGGCTTGGATGCGAGGATAAAGGCTTGCGTCGCCATATACCCAGCTTCCGGTGTCTTAGGGATAATATTCCCTCTCGTGTCTATCGACATAAAGGACATGTCGAGGTTTTGAACCAAGTTCTCCCTATCAGCTTCAGGTATGTTTTGCAGCCTAGATCTTGCTCTGTTCCGAGCTTCTCTGTGGCTATCTCCCGAAGTTCCTGAATGTCGACTTAATTCTGCCCTTCTCCTGCTTGATGCGGAAGCTGCTTCCTGATGTCTACGCCCCCTCCTTTTCCTGTAGACAGTGTTGGGCCTCCAAGAGCAGAGGTTTGTAGAACAGCGGCAAGTTTTCCCTTAAGTGGATCACCCAAGGTTTATCGATCTCAGGGAGGAAGAGGTCAAAGATATCCCTCTCATGCAACCCTGCAACCACAAAGCAAGAAGTCTCTTGTGTGCCCAACACACCTAATAGGTGCACTAGTTCGGCGAAGAGATAGTGAAATACAGGTGGTATGAATATATATGAGCAGTAGCAACGGTGCCTGAAAATAGCTTGCTGGCGTGTAGTTGATGGTGGTAGTATTGCAAGCAAGAGTAACGCAAGAAAACAAGAAACAAGCAGCGATAGCAAGTATTTAGGAACAAGGCCTAGGGATTAGACTTTCACTAGTGGACACTCTCAACATTGATCACATAACAGAATAGATAAATGCATACTCACTCTTGTTGGATGATGAACACATTGCGTAGGATTACACGAACCCTCAATGCCGGAGTTAACAAGCTCCACAATTCAATGTTCATATTTAAATAACCTTAGAGTGCATGAAAGATCAATTCGACTAAACCAAGTACTAGCATAGTATGCACACTCGTCACCTTCACACTATGTAGGAGGAATAGATCACATCAATACCATCATAGCAATAGTTAACTTCATAATCTACAAGAGATCATAATCATAGCATAAACCAAGTACTAACACGGATGCACACACTGTCACCATTACACCGTGCAGGAGGAGTAAAACTACTTTAATAACATTGCTAGAGTAGCACATAGATAAATTATGATACAAAACATGTTGCAATCATAAAGAGATATAAATAAGCACTTCACTATGCCATTCATAACAAGTGAATAAGTATTCTGTGAAATATAGCCTAAGAGACCCACACGGTGCACACACCGTCACCTTTACAAACGTGGGACAAGGAGTCTCCTGGAGATCACATAAGTAAAATTCACTTGACTAGCATAACGACATCTAGATTACAAGCATCATCATATGAATCTCAATCATGTAAGGCAGCTCATGAGATTATTGTATTGAAGCATATATGAGAGAGATGAACCACATAGCTACCGGTACAGCCCTCGAGCCTCGATGGAGAACTACTCCCTCCTCATGGGAGCAAGCAGCGGTGATGAAGATGGCGGTGGAGATGGTAGCGGTGTCGATGGAGAAGCCTTCCGGGCACTTCCCCGTCCCGCGGCGTGCCGGAACGAGACTCCTCGTCCCCCGATCTTGGCTTCGCGATGGCGGCGGCCTCGGAAGGTTTCTCGTGGGTTTCGTCGAACGTATCGTGGTTTTCGCGACGGAGGCTTTAAATAGGCGAAGAGGCGGCGCAAGGAGGGTCGAAGGGGTGCCCACACCATAGGGTGGCGCGGGCCCCCCGGCCGCGCCGGCCTAGGGTTTGGTGGGCCTCGTGCCCCCTCTCCGGCGGTTCTCGTGTGTTCTGGATGCTTCCGGGCAAAATAGGAACTCTGGGCGTTGATTTCGTCCAATTCCGAGAATATTTCTTTACTAGGATTTCTGAAACCAAAAACAGCTAGAACAAGAACCGGCACTTTCGCATCTTGTTAATAGGTTAGTTCCGTAAAATGCACGAATATGACATAAAGTGTGCATAAAACATGTAGATAACATCAATAATGTGGCATGGAACATAAGAAATTATCGATACGTCGGAGACGTATCAGCATCCCCAAGCTTAGTTCTACTTGTCCCGAGCAGGTAAAACGATAACAAAGATAATTTCTGGAGTGACATGCCATCATAAACTTGATCATATTGTAAACATATGTAATGAATGCAGCGATCAAAACAATGTAAATGACATGAGTAAACAACTGAATCATAAAGCAAAGACTTTTCATGAATAGTACTTAAAGACAAGCATCAATAAGTCTTGCATAAGAGTTAAGTCATAAAGCAATAATTCATAGTAAAGGTATTGAAGCAACACAAAGGAAGATTAAGTTTCAGCGGTTGCTTTCAACTTATAACATGTATATCTCATGGATATTGTCAACATAGAGTAATATAATAAATGCAATATGCAAATATGTAGGAATCAATGCACAGTTCACACAAGTGTTTGCTTCTTGAGGTGGAGAGAAATAGGTGAACTGACTCAAAAATGAAAGTAAAAGAATGGTCCTTCAAAGAGGAAAGCATCGATTGCTATATTTGTGCTAGAGCTTTGATTTTGAAAACATAAAGAGAGCATAAAAATAAAGTTTTGAGAGGTGTATGTTGTTGTCAACGAATGGTAGCGGGTACTCTAACCCCTTGCCGACAAACCTTCAAAGAGCGGCTCCCATTTTATTTTATTTTTGGATGGCACTCCTTCCAACCTTTCTTTCACAAACCATGGCTAACCGAATCCTCGGGTGCCTGCCAACAATCTCATACCATGAAGGAGTGCCTTTTTATTTTAGTTTTATTATGATGACATTCCTCCCAACCTTTGCTTACACCAGCCATGGCTAACCGAATCCTTCGGGTGCCGTCCAACAATCACATACCATGGAGGAGTGTCTATTTTTGTTAATTAATTTGGGACTGGGAATCCCATTGCCAGCTCTTTTTGCAAAATTATTGGATAAGCGGATGAAGCCACTAGTCCATTGGTGAAAGTTGCCCAACAAGATTGAAAGATAAACACCACATACTTCCTCATGAGCTATAAAACATTGACACAAATCAGAGGTGATAAATTTTGAATTGTTTAAAGGTAGCACTCAAGCAATTTACTTTGGAATGGCAGGAAATACCATGTAGTAGGTAGGTATGGTGGACACAAATGGCATAGTGTTGTTTGGCTCAAGGATTTGGATGCATGAGAAGTATTCCCTCTCGATACAAGGTTTAGGCTAGCAAGGTTGTTTGAAGCAAACACAAGCACGAACTAGTACAGCAAAACTCACATAAAAGACATATTACAAGCATTATAAGACTATACATCGTCTTCCTTGTTGTTCAAACACCTCACTAGAAAATATCTAGACTCTAGAGAAACCACTCATGCAAACCAAATTTTAACCAGCTCTATGTATTTCTTCACTAATAGGTGCAAAGTATATGATGCAAGAGCTTAAACATGAGCACAACAATTGCCAAGTATCACATTATCCAAGACATTTTATCAATTACTACATGTAGCATTTTCCGATTCCACCCATATAACAATTTAACGAAGCAATTTCAACCTTCGCCATGAAAATTAAAAGCTAAGAACACATGTGTTCATACGAACCAGCGGAGCGTGTCTCTCTCCCACACAAGCATTTATTCAAACAAAAACAAAAACAAAAGCACACAGACGCTCCAAGTAAAGTACATAAGATGTGACCGAATAAAAATATAGTTTCAAGAGAAGAAACTCGATAAGTTGTCGATGAAGAAGGGGATGCCTTGGGCATCCCCAAGCTTAGACGCTTGAGTCTTCTTGAAATATGCAGGGATGAACCACCGGGACATCCCCAAGCTTAGCCTTTTCACTCTTCTTGATCGTAGTATATCATCCTCCTCTCTTGACCCTTGAAAACTTCCTCCACACCAAACTCGAAACAAACTCATTAGAGGGTTAGTGCATAATCAAAAACTCACATGTTCAGAGGTGACACAATCATTCTTAACACTTCTGGACATTGCCCAAAGCTACTGGAAGTTAATGGAACAAAGAAATCCATCCCACATAGCAAAAGAGGCAATGCGAAATAAAAGGCAGAATCTGTCAAAACAGAACAGTCCGTAAAGACGAATTTTAAAAGGGCACCAGACTTGCTCAAATGAAAATGCTCAAATTGAATGAAAGTTGCGTACATATCTGAGGATCACTCACGTAAATTGGCATAATTTTCTGAGTTACCTACAGAGAATTTTGCCCAGATTCGTGACAGCAAAGAAATCTGTTTCTGCGCAGTAATCCAAATCTAGTATGAACCTTACTATCAACGACTTTACTTGGCACAACAAAACACAAAACTAAGATAAGGAGAGGTTGCTATAGTAGTAAACAACTTCCAAGACACAAATATAAAACAAAGTACTGTAGCAAAATAACACATGGGTTATCTCCCAAGAAGTTCTTTCTTTATAGCCATTAAGATGGGCTCAGCAGTTTTGGTGATGCACCCGCAAGAAATAATATTTGAAGCAAAAGAGAGCTTCAAGAGGCAAATTCAAAACACATTTAAGCCTAACATGCTTCCTATGCAGAGGAATCTTGTACACAAATGAATTCATGAAGAACAGAGTGACAAGCCTAAGAGGATAAAACGCGAGTAACTTCAAGATTCTCAACATAAAGAGGGGAAACTTAATATTATTAAGATGCATATAACCATATTTCCCTCTCTCATAATAACTTTCAGTAGCATCATTGATGAAATCCACAATATACCCATCACTTAAAACATTCTTATCATGGTTCATATGCATAGAAGTATCATTAATTTTGGCATAAGGAGAGTTCTTTTCATTAATAGTAATTGGAGCAGGATTATTATCAAGAATTTGAACATGGTAAACAAGTTGCATATTAAGGGAATTGTTTTTGGTAACCCAATCATGACTATGACAAGTTTCATAAGGATAGTTAGAACCTATATCATAGCATTCTTTGTAATAATCATCGGAGATCGGAGGCACAGAGTGTCATCATAGGAAATAGAATAGTTATCTTTCACAATCGGTTTATCTCGTGTCCACACCATCATTGTTATTAGAAGGAGATGTATCAAGAACATAATGACCAGTAGCTAAAGGATTTTCAAACACCTCTTCCCCAAGCTTAGAGCTTTCTATATCATTATGGGAGGAAGCATGGATAGCATCGACACTATGGCAATTATTATCATCATCATTTTCAGAATTAGTTTCCCATAGATTTGCAATATCAAAAGTAGTGTGCTCATTCAAATCATGATTGCTAATGTATGTAAAGGGCATAGGAAGATCATCGTATTCAGATTCATTATCACAATAATCATCAGGAGCAACATACTTACGGTTACCTATCGTTATCTCATATACGCGGGGATATGCTGTTACCTCTTTCTTTTTATTCCCCTTATTCTTCTTCTTCTTCTTCTCCTTCTCCTTTTCCTCGTTCCCTTCTTCAGGAGGGAGAGGCTTGAAGGGTGGCTTGTCCGCATAACCTGATTTACTTTCAAAAACAATAGAAGAAACTTGGGAGGATCCCTCCTTTTCATTAATTAGTTGAAAACACACAGCGGTCCTATCATATTTTGGCAAGGTGTCATCTTCTAAAATATTTTGTATGTAAGTATTTGTATGGCTATTATCAATGCAATAAGAAAAACACCCATGCAGGACATCATCAATATCAAGATCACTCATATGTAACAAAGAGATTTTTCTCGACAGTTCTTCACACCCCAAAAATAAAGTAAGTTCATCATGCTGATTAGGAGTAATTTCATCATCACAATACAAATTTGCAGCACTCATTGGGTTCAAATTATCATTGGAGGAGCATTGAAAATTAAAATGACCCACTTCATGGCAAACTTCACAAATAAAAGGATAGAGGGCACAAACTTTTTTACCAAGATCATCTAGAGCCCTAAACCACTTTCTAGTTTTTTCATTAGCATGATGGATACAATATTCATCTTTGATTTGATTAATTCCACAAGGTCTATGTATTCCACAAAAATTAACATGCTTATAGGAAATAGCATTCTTAGGAGTTTGAGCATGCTTATTGCAATAATTAACAACAATTTCATTCTTCCTGCAAGCCTCTTTAAAAGGTTCATGATATTTATCAAAATTCTTTTTACGTAATTCAAAATGAGAAGCAAAGGCTTTATAAAGATTTAAAGCAACTTGAGAGTCAAGACCATAAGTAGCACTCATATTTCGAAATTTATCGGTATCCATAAAAGCTTCAATGCATTCATAATCATAATTTATACCTCACTCTTTACCTTTGTCGTTCTCCCATCCTTCAGCGTTGTCCTCAATCCGATCAAGAAGATCCCACCTAGCTTCAACCTCCTTGCTTGTGAAAGATCCCTCCGAACACGCGTCCAGATAGTCCTTGTGTTGTCCTGAAAGCCTCGCATAAAAATTATTAACAATAACATTACGGGGAGCTCATGAATGGGACATTTGAGCATTAGTGACTTCAATCTCCCCCACGCTTGAGAAATACTCTCTCCATCACGAGGATAAAAGTTATAAATATAATTCCTATCAATATGCACTTCATGAGGAGGATAAAATTTAGAATAAAAGAGAGATGCAATTTCCTCCCAACCAAGAGATTGACTATTCTCCAACAATTTATACCAATGCGCCGCTTTACCAGACAGCGAAACAGAGAATAGCTTCTTCCTCACTTCATCCATAGAGATACCTGCACACTTGAATAACCCGCATAATTCGTGCAAAAACAGTAAATGATCTCTAGGGTGGACAGTTCCATCCCCTTTATAGTGGTTATCCATAACACGTTCAATAATTTTCATAGGTATTTTATACGGAATACTTTCAGCAGGTGCATTTAAAATATCACAAGCATCATTAGAGTTATTGCATATGGGAGATAAAGTATTATCGGAGCAAATTTTCTCCCTAAAGATGGGAAGCTAAAAAGATCACAAAAACTAGCTTCCCCAAGCTTAGACTTCTCCATAGCATTAGCAGTAATTGCATTCATACTAATAACATCGCTACTAGCATGCAAATAAGGTTCCATAGGTTTTTTAATTTTCGCATCAAACAATTCTAAATCAGGAAAAAGATTAAAAAGCTCACCAATTTTTTTGTTGTTTTCCATTATGCCTAACTAGTGTAAAACAAGAAACAAAAAGTTGCAATTGCAGGATCTAAAGGAAATAGCTTCGAGTACTTACAACGGCGCCGGAAAATAGCTTAGTAGCCGGGATCCGGAGTGTGAGTACCTTTTACCTTTCCTCCCCGGCAACGGCGCCAGAAAATACTTGATGCTGTCCAGGACTGGCGCGTGGTTGACGAGGGAGGAAAGCTTGTTCCTTCGGTCCCGGCAATGGCGCCGAGAAAATAGCTTGATGTCTACGCCCCTCCTTTTCCTGTAGACGAGTGTTGGGCCTCCAAGAGCAGAGGTTTGTAGAACAGCAGCAAGTTTTCCCTTAAGTGGATCACCCAAGGTTTATCGAACTCGGGGAGGAAGAGGTCAAAGATATCCCTCTCATGCAACCCTGCAACCACAAAGCAAGAAGTCTCTTGTGTCCCCAACACACCTAATAGGTGCACTAGTTCGGCGAAGAGATAGTGAAATACGGGTGGTATGAATATATATGAGCAGGTAGCAACGGTGCCAGAAAATAGCTTGCTGGCGTGTAGTTGATGGTGGTAGTATTGCAAGCAGTAGTAACGCAAGAAAACGAGTAAACAAGCGAGCGATAGCAATATTTAGGAACAAGGCCTAGGGATTAGACTTTCACTAGTGGACACTCTCAACATTGATCACATAACGGAATAGATAAATGCATACTCTACACTCTTGTTGGATGATGAACACATTGCGTAGGATTACACGAACCCTCAATGCCGGAGTTAACAAGCTCCACAATTCAATGTTCATATTTAAATAACCTTAGAGTGCATGAAAGATCAATTCGACTAAACCAAGTACTAGCATAGTATGCACACTATCACCTTCACACTATGTAGGAGGAATAGATCACATCAATACCATCATAGCAATAGTTAACTTCATAATCTACAAGAGATCATAATCATAGCATAAACCAAGTACTAACACGGATGCACACACTGTCACCATTACACCGTGCAGGAGGAGTAAAACTACTTTAATAACATTGCTAGAGTAGCACATAGATAAATTATGATACAAAATATGTTGCAATCATAAAGAGATATAAATAAGCACTTCACTATGCCATTCATAACAGTGAATAAGTATTCTGTGAAATATAGCCTAAGAGACCCACACGGTGCACACACTGTCACCTTTACACACGTGGGACAAGGAGTCTCCGGAGATCACATAAGTAAAATTCACTTGACTAGCATAACGACATCTAGATTACAAGCATCATCATATGAATCTCAATCATGTAAGGCAGCTCATGAGATTATTGTATTGAAGCATATATGAGAGAGATGAACCACATAGCTACCGGTACAGCCCCGAGCCTCGATGGAGAACTACTCCCTCCTCATGGGAGCAGCAGCGGTGATGAAGATGGCGGTGGAGATGGCAGCGGTGTCGATGGAGAAGCCTTCCGGGGGCACTTCCCCGTCCGGCGGCGTGCCGGAACAGAGACTCCTGTCCCCCAGATCTTGGCTTCGCGATGGCGGCGGCTCTGGAAGGTTTCTGTGGGTTTCGTCGAACGTATCAGGGTTTTTGCGACGGAGGCTTTAAATAGGCGAAGAGGTGGCGCAGGAGGGTCGAAGGGGTGCCCACACCATAGGGTGGCGCGGGCCCCCCCTGGCCGCGCCGGCCTAGGGTTTGGTGGGCCTGTGCCCCCTCTCTGGCGGTTCTCGTGTGTGCTGGATGCTTCCGGGCAAAATAGGAACCTGGGCATTGATTTCGTCCAATTCCGAGAATATTTCTTTACTAGGATTTCTGAAACCAAAAACAGCAGAAAACAGGAACTGGCACTTCGGCATCTTGTTAATAGGTTAGTTCCAGAAAATGCACGAATATGACATAAAGTGTGCATAAAACATGTAGATAACATCAATAATGTGGCATGGAACATAAGAAATTATCGATACGTCGGAGACGTATCACTTCCCTTCTCCTGTTCAGAGCAGCTGTCTGTTTTTCCAATTCTCTTCCAGCTCGAGCGAGCCTATATTGATATGCTTGCAACTCTTCTGTCGTAGCGGTTGTGGACATTGGTTCTGAACCATCCATAGCTCTTGCGGCTCTATCCCATGCTTCTTGTGGAAGTTGAACTCTAACACGTGGTGTAGGCCCAACATATTTATTTCCTAAACCTCGCCTTAATTCGGAGGGATCGACGTATGGATTTCCCAACTCGTCGAAAGCCTCTGATGTCTCCTCCTGATCGCGACTTGTTTCTCCGATGGCATAAATCTGATGATATTTTGAATTCAGGTCCTTGCTGGGTTTGTTGACACCATCAAATAGATTGGTGAAGACCTTGCCCACGGTAGTGGATCTGTCGATGAAGTTGAAGCTGTCGATGCTGCTCGAGTCATCGCTTATATTGGAGTCCGCAGATGACTCGAAGGACATGTCGCTGAAGATCTTGGCGAGCTTTTCGCTTGCCCTGGTGCTGATGAAGCGTGGCGATGAAGTCTCCTCTTCGCCTGACTCGATTGACGATGTTGAGTTCGAAAAATCGGAATCGACCGCCGATAATCCCGACGAGATCGGAATTTCAAGACGATACGCTCCCTCTTTCTCGACGCGAAAATGGAACCTTCCGAACGTCATCTCCATAGGCTCCTCCAGATACGCATATGCATCCAAACGGGAGGGCGAGTGAGGAACAAAATCGACAGGACCAGTTTCGATCTGTTTACCTCGATCCATCGCGTTGCTTGCTGTTGACGAAGTCGACGATCTTGAACGTGCCATCGAGATCAGATCCTTGACGCCTCTAATTCCCACAGACGGCGCCAATTGACAAGGGGTTAACTTGTCAATGCCTACGGGTTGTAGACTAGGGTTTTAGCTAGAAGTAGAGGGCAAGTAGATCTCGAAGGTTTCAGCCGAAAAGTGCTCGACGATATGAAAACTAGGGTTTGTGAGATAATGAAACGATGCTTTCTTTGTCCCTCGGCTCCCCCTTATATAGGAGGTGGAGCCGAGGGATTTGTGATACACAAGTTACAGAGTCCGGGAGGGTTTCTAACTCATCCCGCAATATTACAAGTGTTCTCTCCTAATACAACTCTAGCTTTCCTTAACTAGCAACTTGGGCTTCTGATTCTTCGTATCCTTCGGGTCGTGGGCCTTCAATAAACCCCGGGAACCAAGTTCTCTTGTTCGTGTTATCACGGCTGATGGTACTTCTCTTCCTGTTTCCAGTCGAGGCACCCTTTCTACTACCTCTTTCTTTGTTCCTGATGTTTCTCATGTTCCTAGTCTTAAGATGAACCTGTTTTCTGCTAGTCAGCTTACTGATTCTGGTTGTCGCGTCATTCTTGATGCTGATTCTTGTGTTGTTCAGGACCGCCGTACACAGGCCCTGGTTGGAGCTAGCCCTCGCAGCCGTGAGTCCCCGGGGCTCTGGGACTTAGAATGGCTTCGCGTTCCTTCTGCTGACACTTCATCTGCCAGTTCTCCTGCGGTTGCTGCTTCTGTCACTGGATCTTTTTAGCAGTGGCATCATCGGCTGGGTCACCTCTGTGGCTCCCGTTTATCGTCATTAGTTCGTCGTGGTCTTCTGGGGTCTGTCTCAGGTGATGTGTCTTTGCATTCGTGTTAGGGTTGTAGGTTAGGCAAACATATTTAGCTTCCCTATCCTACTAGTGCGTCTGTATCTCAGAGACCTTTTGATTTAGTTCATTCAGATGTTTGGGGTCCGGCTCCCTTTCCTTCGAAAGGGGGTCATCGATACTATATTTTGTTTATTGATGATTTTTCGCGATACACCTGGTTGTTTCTTATGCACTCTCGCAGTGAGGTGCTCTCTATTTATCAGCGTTTTGCAGCCATGGTTCGTACTCAGTATTCCACGCCTTTTCGTGTGTTTCGTGCTGATTCTGCGGGAGAGTATATATCCCAGCACCTGTGTGGTGTTCTTACTGAGCAGGGCACCCTTGCCCAGTTCTCGTGTCCCGGCGCCCATGCTCAAAATGGTGTCGCCGAGCGTAAGCATCGTCATATTCTTGAGACTACCCGTGCTATGATGATTGCTTCCTCTCTTCCGCCGCATTTCTGGGCAGAGGCTGTTGCTACGTCAACTTACCTCATTAACATTCAGCCTTCTGCTGCCCTTCAAGGTGGCATTCCACTCGAGCGTCTTTCTGGTCACTCTCCAGATTACTCGACACTTCGTTTATTTGGTTGCGTTTGCTATGTTCTTCTCCCTCCTCGCGACCACACCAAACTGACAGCTCAGTCTGTTGAGTGTGTTTTTCTCGGATACAGTGATGAGCATAAGGGCTATCGCTGTTGGGACCCCGTTGGTCGTCGGATGCGCATCTCTCGTGATGTCACGTTTGATGAGACGCGTCCCTTCTATCCTCGTCCCACCTCGGGTACTTACCCGGTGGATGATATCTCTTTTCTTCTTTTTTCGGATGCACCCCCTGCTATCCCATCTCCTCCTCCTCCTAGTCCTGATGTGCCCCCTTCGGCTCCATCCTCTCCTCCATCTAGTCCACCTAGTACTCCTCGTTCTCCGGCTTCGGATCCTTCTGATGCTGTCCCTTCTTCCTCTTCTTCTGATGAGTTGTCCTCCGCTGATGACCTTCCTCCTTCACGGCCTGTTCGTCAGCGTCGTGCTCCAGCTCGTTACTCTCCTAGTCAGTATGGTCTCTCTGTCGTTTCCGAGCCTACTTCTTATCGGGATGCCGAGCATCATCCTGAATGGCAGCTTGCCATGGCTGAGGAGATCGTTGCGCTTGAGCGCACTGGCACTTGGGATCTTGTTTCTCCCCTTCTGGTGTTCGTCCTATCACGTGTAAGTGAGTCTATAAAATTAAGACTCGCTCTGATGGATCTCTTGAGCGCTATAAAGCGCGTCTCGTGGCTCGTGGCTTTTAGCAGGATCACGACCGTGACTATGATGATACTTTTGCCCCTGTGGCTCATATGACTACTGTGCGTACCCTTCTTGTTGTTGCTTCTGTTCGCCGCTGGTCTGTCTCCCAGCTAGATGTTCAGAATGCTTTTCTTAATGGCGAGTTGAGTGAGGAGGTTTACATGCAGCCTCCTCCTCGGGTATTCTGTTCCCGATGGGATGGTTTGTCGTCTTCGACGTTCTCTCTATGGTCTCAAACAGGCCCCTCGTGCCTGGTTTGAGCGCTTCGCCTCTGTGGTGACTGCTGTTGGTTTCTCTCCTAGTCTTCATGATCCAGCACTTTTCTTTCACACTTCTCCTCGTGGACGTACTCTTCTTATTCTCTATGTTGATGATATGGTCATTACTGGTGATGATCCTGAGTATATTGCCTTCGTCAAGGCTCGTCTTCGCGATTAGTTTCTTATGACTGATCTTGGTCCTCTTCGCTATTTTCTTGGCATTGAGGTTTCCTCCACTTCTGATGGCTTTTCTATCTCTCAAGAAAAGTACATTCAGGATCTTCTTGCTCGTGCTGCTCTTGGGATGAGCGCACGGTTGATACTCCTATGGAGCTTAATGTTATGCTTCGTCCTACTGATGGTGGTCCTCTTCCTGATCCCACCCGTTATCGCCATCTTGTTGGGATTCTTGTTTATCTTGTTGTCACTCGTCCTGATATTTCTTATCATGTTCATATTCTAAGTCAGTTTGTCTCAGCTACTACCACTGTTCACTATAGTCATCTCCTTCGTGTTCTTCGTTACCTTCGTGGCACGATCACTCGTCGCCTTTTCTTTCCCCGTTCCAGCTCTCTCGAGCTCCAATGCTATTCGGATGCTACGTGGGCGAGTGATCCTACGGATCGTCGTTCACTTTCTGCTTACTGTGTGTTTCTTGGTGGTTCGCTTGTTGTTTGGAAGACGAAGAAACAGGTCGCAGTTTCCCGTTTAAGTGTTGAGGCTGAGTTGCGGGCTATGGCTTTGTTGATTGCTGAGGTGACTTGGTTACGGTGGTTGCTTGCAGATTTTGGGGTCTCTGTTACGACACCCACTCCACTTTTGTCTGACAGTACATGTGCTATCAGTATTGCACGTGATCCGGTCAAGCATGAGCTGACCAAGCATATTGGTGTTGATGCTTTTTACACACGTGCTCAGGTACATGATGATGTTGTTGCGGTTCATTATGTGCCTTCAGATTTGCAGTTGGCGGATTTATTTACGAAGACACATACTCGAGCGCAGCATGATTTCTTACTCTTCAAACTCAGTGTGGTGGATCCACCATGAGTTTGAGGGAGGTGTGTTAGATGTATATATCTGTATATTGTAGTTTCCCCATATGTTAAGAGGCTTTCTGCATATGTTTACATGTACATGTACTATATATTGTGGCATTTGGCCTCCTGGTAATACAATTTGCCCTAGCAGCTTCAATGTGGAATAGATCGTTTTCTAGGAATGCTGAGCCACAGGCGTTTTGAATTCAGAGCTTAGAACCTGATCGTACTCCTGCCTTGATTGGTTAATAAAGTGCACGGTTTCCCTCAAAAAAGAAGCATGTCATCAACACATATCTTGGCGTTGGATACACTCACAGAGATCAGAACTAGTCCATACACAGAAGTAAATTTATTAATCGGTAATAGAATTAACTAATTTGTAGATTAAATTGATAAGTGGCAGTGAACTGCTTGGCCGTGTCTACCCCCTACCTCTTGTAAAAACTCCTTTTCAAAGTCTTAATGAAACGGCATGCAACCTTCTTGAAAAAAAATCATCTTATTTTGTTTTTCAATAAAGGACGTTTCATTACTTAAAAGGAATACGTATTACACCCGGTCTCTGCATAGTTATGATGCACACAACTGTCTCAGATATATAGCAATGCTTCAAGGACTTAAATACCCTTTGATGTACGAAAACCAAAGGATTTCGAATGCCCATAGTAACATAGTGTTGGATCCATTCCTTTTGAGTTGTCACTTTTGTCCATCATTGTTCTTGGAGGAGGCCCCGGCAGTAATCCACCTTGCACAAATTATTTGTGAAAATATATGTCTATTAAATAATAGAAAATCTGGTCAAAGAGAATATCTTGAAGGCCACTTTTGGATGTTGATATGTGGGCATAGAATTTGGTATTGATAATTGCTAACCGGAACGCAAATGCTTGAAACGCTTCGATACTCGAAACTGTAATCACAGCTTGGCATGACACCTTGCTAGCAATCCCAAGCTCATGCCCTCGATTTTGCAATGAATTCGCCCCCGCATCAGCGTACCGCTTCACTAGCTCCCTTGAAACAAAAAAAAAGGAGAAGAAGACAGTCGGCCTCGCTCTAGAGCGTGCGACTGATCATCATATCCAAACCCCTCCCTTCTCCCCACCGACACTATCTTCCTCCCTCTCATCTCACCGTCGTGTATCACCAAACATTAGAATTGAGGTCAACCACAATATATCTCATCGTATTATCAATTTGAGCCAATTCAGGGGAAAACCCTTGAGAGCATAATGATTCTCAAAGAAACAAACAAACTTTATAGGAAAAATTCCAAAGACTATGCTACAAAGATCCCTTGGAATTTTGAATCAAGGAAAAACAATAATGCCACACTTACAGGCAAATTCTTACGGGATTTTGTTACGGACACATGTGGAACCAAGTCATTGGACGAAACGAGTACGGCAATTCCAAACAAATTGCCCGCAGTGGCTTTTTTACTGGAAGCCCATCGCATAAGAATTTTCCCGTAAGTGTAGCATTATTTTTATATTGGTGATGCTTTCGGTGCAATAGATATACCATTTAATATCACCATGCAGTGGTGCATGGCTGTAAAAAAGGTTATTTGAGCCTAATTTTTTTTTTAGGAAAGATTCCCCTAAGCTAGTGTCCAGTCATGGAAAATTCCAGTTTAGGAAAGAGTGATTTGCATTAAGTAGTGCATGAGGTTAAGAATGCACGAGCACAATTGAACAGAAGTCTGGTGCCGACGTTGTCAAACCTCCCCCCACCCCTACCGAATGAACCTCCATAAAATTCAATTGTAGGGAAAGATTAAATCAAATAAGAGTTTGGAAAATAAATCCCCTCCAAATGTTTTAGTCCAGTCATGGAAAAACTGAATTTAGAAAAGAGTAATTATACACTATATAATTTTCAATCAGTTTAGCGATTCCATAGTAGTTTGGGTACTGTAGATGCCTTAATTTCCTCTCCAGCGCTCCAGTCATTAGGCAACACGTGTCCCTTTTTTGAGGGATCGGATAGATTAGTTTCTGTTCGGTATTATTTTTCACCTCCACATTTTCCGGTTACCAGTTGCCCCAGGTTTACCGGTCACCCTCGATTTCACATAAGTATTTGTGTCATCGACCCCACTTTGCACCGCTTTTGGTTGCATCCAGAAAAATCGCGTCCTCTCGAGTCTCCATCTTGGCTGCCCTCATCTCTCTTCTTCACGTCCTCCTCCTCTCCGCCAATCCACCCCCAGCAATTCACCCCCGCAAGATGTGTCAAGATGCCATCGATCGTTTCCATGTAATCAAGGTTCCTCAAGATGTGGCCCTGGCATCCCGCCCCTCACCATGCCCCAACGTTCCGGTGAGGCGGTGAGCTACCTCTTCCGGCCATCCCCTTCAATGGTTTCATCGTTGTATAGTTTGGGTCACAACGATAAGGCCAACAGACGAGCCTGACGGCAACAAGCTCCTCCCGGCAAGCCTCTTCAGCGCCAAGAAGAAGGAGCGGGCCAGCGTCGGCACTGGTAAGATCTCCGCCCTTTGTTTCTCTACGGTTTAGTTGTTGATGTCTGGCGCAGATGTGCCTCCGCCCTCCTGCTTACACCACTAGAGAGCACGCGTGCCACGTAAGTCCCACGCGTGGCCACTCTACCTGGTTCATCATCGACCGATACTCTTCATCCTTTTGCATCATCGTCCTTTTGCTATCCCCTTATGAAGTGCAGATATTTCTTGACACTGGCACACTGCAATTGACCTAGGGAAGTGATACGATTCAATCTAGCCTCCCAAATGTGACCGTAGAATCAACATCGGGATAGACCACGACCCAACCTCCCGCACGACCCAGCCCTAGCCCCCACCGCACCCCTCCTCCAGCCGCCGCCGCCGGTGGCGCCGCCGGGCAAAGCCCCGGTGGCGTGGCGGCGGCCGGGGGTCTTCCTCTGCTGCGCCGGGAAGCGCCCGGCCTAGTCTTCGCATGGTGTTCTGGGACGGCGTCGAGATGGTGGAGGCGACGTCGCGTCGGAATAAGGATACTGGAGCTCGATCCCCATCTCGGCAAGGCCACTTGTGGCGGCGTCGGCGAGCTGCTGGCATGGTTTCCTCTCCGATCTGCGGATCGGGGGAGGGTGGATTCCCCGGGCACGGTCGAATTTCGATCCTGCCGTGGAGTTTGCGGAGTCTGTTCTGGAGTCGGAGGAGTGCTGATGTTGTTGCCTTCTCCTCGGCCGGCCGTGGTGGCGAGGGAGAGGAAGGAGATGGCGCCAGTGCCTTCCTTTTTAGGGTTTGTGTTCTTCTGGTGGCTTGCGGCTGTCATGTTCTGCAGCTTCTTCCGGCCGGCCTTGGTGGCGAGGGGAGGAGGCGGTTCGACGTGGCGACGCCAAAATCGGCCAGATGGTCGGGAGAAAGACCCTTCTTCCTCCTTGTCGGTATGATTTGCTTCTGCTGTTCTTCTTCTTCCTCGGCACTGATGCTGGAGGGAGTTCCTAGTTTGCCCGGGCGGATGGTCCGGCCACGGTGCTGGACCGGTTGGTTGACTCGAGTTCCCTTCCTTCCGGAAGGGACACTTTTCGCGGTACTCAAAGCCAAAGATGGCGACGGCTGCTGCAGGCGTGTTGGATTGGTGTCCATGCCTTCTCGGCGCTGGTGTCAAGGAAGGAGGAAGCAGCATGGTGCCAATTACACCGTGGTTGAAGATGATGACCTGCTTGAGCTTGGTTGTAGTTCTTTTTGCTGCAGGGATCTTCCCTCAAGTTTATGGGATGATGACACAGGGCTCCGGAGATCTTCATGGGTTATGGTGGTCTTAGGGTGTTCTTGGTGTTCTTGGTCCTTTGTGTTTGTGTTTCTCTGTGCTTGTAAGGGTCAACAAATTTGTATCTTTCCGTGATATGAATGCAGAGAAATTCTCAAAAAAAAAAAGCAATCTTTTTTCCCCGACCTAATAACTCTGACAATTTAATGTCCAAACCAAGCTGCATTGAATTGTAACCAACCTCATGATTGTTGATGCAGGAGAGGAGATGGTGTACTGAGGTGATTCTTGAAGTAGATCAGTCTGCCGCTATCACTGGGAGGCTGGAAGCGGGTGGTTCAGAACCTATTCTCCACCTGTTATTTTCATCACAGAACCACCTAATCGGTTCAGTCTGACCACTATTATTTAATATAATCAAGAAAAAAAAAGATTGTATACATGTCACATGTGTTCATCGATTATCTAGTTCTAACCTGTAGGGAGGGGAGGCAAGCCAGTTGGGGTTATGTTCTCCTGTCTTCTCTGCTACTATGTTTCTGAGCCGTTGGGAAGACTAGCATGGCTGCTCCCATGTTGCCAGGCCCAATATACATGGACTCTGCAAGAAGCAGCAGCTTCACTTCAGCGATGAAGGAATTGGCCCTCTGCTGAACTAAGGGTATCTCCAACGCTACGACCCAAACGAATGTGTTGGGTCGTTCGATTTTGGTTATTTGGATCGGCTTCCGGAGATACGAATAGGTGGCTTTTTTTTGTTCCCCACCGCAGTGTGAAACCCAACTCACTATTTCTCTTCCTAGCCATACTAGTATGCATTTAGAAGTAGGAGTAGTATTTCCGTCCTTCTGGTTACTAACATAAACTAACATAAGATGTTTTAGATATTTTTGAAGTAGACTAGATACAAAACAAAATAAGTGAACATACATACTAAATATAGACTAGATACAAGAAAGTATGATGTCAGGATCCTGCTAGGATCTGATGAACTAGGATAGGTAAAACAGGGAATTTAGAGGAATTAAGGCAAAAACTAGGTAAATTGCTGGATAGAATTTGAAGGATAAAATGCACTAATTAAAGAACTGGAAATAAGAACAAGATAAATTTAGGTTTTTGATTTCTTGATTGGTTTCACAGGATACATAGATAGCCTTATATGGAGTGCGGCTAGGTACAAGATGATGGACTAGTTGAAATACCAATACTGCCCTCACACACTAATAACCACTAGTAACCCCATATTACCTACCAATACCATTCCCTGACATTCCTCCCTTCTTCAGACCATTGCTCAGTAATGGATAAACAAGTTTCTACAGAAACTTTCTTCATTTGTTAAGGAACTTGAAAATTGATCAGCCAAAGAGGAATTCCATGACAGTGAAATAGTGAACTCATTGCAGTGCATCTCTGAAAAATCTGGCAGTAGTGCATTGCATTTTCCTTTTCTTGTACTGAAAACCAGATGGACTTGTACTGAAGTAACACAGTACAAGGATCCCACACATAAGAAGCATTGGTCACTTGTCTTTGCCATAATGCGAGTTCTGAAATTTGCAACCCAGACAAAGGTTTCACAGTTGCAATCCTTGCAGTCAGACCTTGCAGCCAGAGGTACATGGAAGAGGTGTTCCAACTCCAGGCTCCCATTGTAGTTTGGCCATCTCAAATGAAGGTGTCCAAAAAGACAAGACAGTGACCATATGTCCTAGCCATTCAGAAGAATTAATACTTGTACCCTGAGGCATGTATGTGAGCTGTCCAGCTTTGAGCTCATTCCCATTCAGGTGTATCTCGGCCATTACAAACATGCCTGTAGAACATGGAAGAGCTTGAGAGAAATGTGTAGCCCGTTGTAGTGTGAATGAAATGCCATGGGGTACATAGTTAACGCCATTTGTAGCATAATACAGGATGACAGCTTCTGAAATAAGAAGTGACAATTCAAATGTATCATGGACGAACTGAACTTCATTTGGCACTACACATTTATCTAGCATGGTATCTTTGATTCTCAGAACTGTATGTATTCCTGGATCCCATAAGAAATGAAATTCATAACTTTCATGACTTGCTGGTACTCTGCAGTAGCATCTTTGCTGTGGTACACTAGTGGGAACTCTAAACTTGGTACCCACTGTTAGCACATAAGAAAGTGTAAGAATTCCACTAGTTGGCAGTATTGAGGTATGAAGAAAACCTACAATATCTCTGTTTGTTGTGGAACCAGGAATTGCATGTACTCCTGGATTCCATTGCAGCCTCAATTGTCTCCTACTATGCTGGATACCGAGCTGGGTAGACCTTGTGACAAGAGAATCAGAGGCCTTTAGGACAGAACAATTGCATGTCTTCTCATACTCTTGTTGCTGCAGCTCAAGAGTGAAATTCTGCATATCCGAGGTAATATTCAGGCAAGCACTAGTGTGTTCAGTTTCAGGTGCCTTGTTGAAACCTTTGACTTGTTCACTGGATGCATTCTTAGGTGCCTTGTGGAAGGAAATGGTAAGCTGGTTAGGACTGCTAGTGAACATATCAACAAACTCAGGTGAGGGGTCATCTGTTTCATCATCATAGACATCGAACACTGGATCACAAGTAGCTCCCTCTAAAGGATAATCTTCTGGTAACGCATAGAAGCTATGCTTACTACTGTCTGCCAGGAACACACTTCCACGCTTGAGATTGTCGAAGCCATAAGATTGGGGCATTTCAAGATTTTGCTCACTGAGATTGCTCACACATGAGCTCTGAATCTGATTAGGATGTCCAGAACAGTAGTCATACCTAGATCGAGGTGTTGGCATTTCATCGAACTCCTGCGGGGCGACATAAGCAGCAGTTGATGCATCAGAAGGCGAGCTCGCTGACGAGCTTGCTGCTGCACAGAACATCAAGGGGGCAGATGCAGCGATTGTCGCCCTTCCGGATGGAGGTGCTAAACCAACTGATGGTGTCGGGGCAGTGGTGGTTCTTGCAGCCATGTCTGGCTTCTCCGATCCTGCCGGCTTAGCCTTCACCGTCACAGCAATTTGCGCAACCATCTCAGACAAGCTTGTCATCGTACCTTGCAGGTTGTCGATGGAGTTTTGCTGATGCTCGAGTCGGCGCTGGATTTGGAGGACTTGACGAGGAAGGCGATGGGCGATGTCGGCCTCCTTACGGCGCTGGATTTGCTCCAGACTGGGGATGGCAGCGGCGGCGGAGGTCGACCCTGGGGCGGCCGTGACAGTGGAGGTGATGCCGAAGAGGCTCGGGGTAGTGGCTGCCGATGCAATTGGCCCTGGCTGTAACTTGGAGGCAGAGGTGTGGAAGGCGGGCTGGGGCTGGGGTCTCTCTCGAATTGGAGCGGGTGGGATGACGCTAGAGGGAGTGGCGGCGGATGGGGAAGTTGGGGAGAGCGCAGGCGGCGGCGGTGGCCAAATTGGCCAATTTGGAGATAAGCCTGACGCGGCCGTGTACGCTGAGGCGGGCGCCGGGTCGGGGTTGGTTGGTAGCGGCGGTGGCGGAGGGAAGAAGGGGAAAGGGGATGGGTAGTAGCCGCCGGAGAACGGAGAAGGGGCGGTTGGGGCGACGTACGCTGGGGCGGGGAAAAAGCCAAACTCGGTTGCGGTAGTGGGGAGGAAGACGGATGCGAAGGTGGGTAAGGGGACGGGCGCGGTCGCCATGGATGCGACTTGGAGCGGATTTGGGATCGGGGAAGAGGAGGATGGGAATCGCTGCCTTGATTTGCTCCGCGAAGCTCGACCCAGGGTGGAGAGGGTGGGATCGAAGCTCGGGGGAGACTGGCTCTGATACCAATTGTCAGGATCCTGCTAGGATCTGATGAACTAGGATAGGTAAAACAGGGAGGAATTAAGGCAAAAACTAGGTAAATTGCTGGATAGAATTTGAAGGATAAAATGCACTAATTAAAGAACTGGAAATAAGAACAAGATAAATTTAGGTTTTTGATTTCTTGATTGGTTTCACAGGATACATAGATAGCCTTATATGGAGTGCGGCTAGGTACAAGATGATGGACTAGTTGAAATACCAATACTGCCCTCACACACTAATAACCACTAGTAACCCCATATTACCTACCAATACCATTCCCTGACATATGAGTGAATTAAAAAATACTAACTTCTTACAAATCCGTACGGAGGGAGCCAGTACATAAGACTGTTTGCCGACGTTGTCAAACCCCCCGACTTCCCCCTACCAAAAAACAATGAACCTCCATATAAAATTTAATTTTGCTGGCTGTGGGGTTCGAACCCACGCGCACTTATGTGCAGAAGATCTTAAGTCTTCCCCCTTAACCACTCGGGCAAACCAGCTATTGATGCATTATTTTGAATTAAAGCTTACTAAAACCGATGAAGGCCGCTAGCAAAGAAGATTTCATCATCGATCGTTGCCACGACCATACTTCGAGCCACTGGACATTGTTTGGCCGTGACAGACTAGACGGCCAGCAAGAAATGTTCGCTAGGCCACTGGACTGACCGCGGCTGGACTTGTCAGAGCGGCGTCACCGATCGATCGACCTGAAGGAGGATGACCATGGTGAGGCGGAATCACCTGGTCGTCGGGGGGTCTCTCATGTGGGCGTTGTCGAAGCCAAGTGCTAGGCGTTGATATTTGATCTGGACGACTAGGTTTCAAAAAGGCTAGCTCTTCTGCAGTTACATTGAATTAATTTCAACACTTCATTTGATTCTAAATTTTCAAAAAGTTCTTAAAAAATACCTTGATGTAGATAATGTTTTAAATCTATTAGTGTGTAAATTTTCAAAATGAAAAACATTGTATTTCTCCCTCAGTAAAGATGGGAAAAATCTTACAAAATGGCAAAATTGAGATATCAATGTACTGTCCTTTACCAAGAGAACCTAATATTTTTATTTTTTGCTAAGCCCAAAATACAACATATTTTGTTCTGAAATTTACATACCAGAAGATTACACATCCTGATTTTTTTTGAAACTATTAAATTCGCAAAACCGCCTCCATGCAGGCCAAGCTGCAAAAATCCATTCTCAATTTATTATGTATTGTATCATCGCCACCACCAAGGTCACATACAAACAAACAATCTTATAACAGTTACGGCTCAAAGCGTTCACTCATCTCCCCTTGCAACTTTGTTAAAAAAAACTCCCCTTGCAAACTTCTCAACGAGGTAGCAAAGGACATAAAATTGTTATCTGAAGCATAGTCTCCCTAGGCCTGAATGTTCATAGTAAGAAGTCCATATATCGCCCCTCCCCACCCCTGTAAGTATGGATTGGGGAACTTAACCCCCTAAGTATCAAATATCACGCAAATTACCCCCTCTGGCTGTTGATGGTTATTTTGGTAGCTTTTTGGTCCACATGAACAAGTGGTTTTACCCACGTGGACAAGTGTGCCGCACCTGTTATTGCCCACGGGTGCCAGTGTTCGAGGTCACAGGTGGCCACGCATGGGCAAGAGCTGGTTCAGCTACTGTGATGGAGGGGTCGTCAAATTGATCCAGCAGTCGTCAGTCTGAACCATGTGGCCCTCATCGGGAGAGATGAGGAGAGCGGCAGAGGAGAGATTCAGCGATGCAGGGCAACGCGACTCAACCAAATGTAGAGAGCGGGGCAGGGGATGCAAATTGGTTCGGCCGGACCTACTAGGGGGTTATTTGCTTAGTTTCAATGCCATGTTGGAATAGGTGCCGCATGTGGCTAAAACCACATGTCCATGTGCACCAAAACAACTACTAAAACATCCATCAGTGGCTGAAGGGGGTAATTTGCCTAGAATTTAATACTTAGGGGGTTAAGTGCCTCAATCTAAACTTGAGGATTAGCCTCCAAAACCCAATACTTAGGCCTTGTACTACAGTTTTGGGGGTTTTGGAGAGGATTAGTGGGGATAATTCCATCGAACACAAAAAATTCCCATTTATTTCCAAAACAATGTTTGGTTCAAGTGTATTACCTCAGTTCTTATGAATAAGGCCCACGTGCACTTTAAGAGAAACTTTAACTAAATAAATTGGGCAACAATATCTCGACTATATAGTACATGATTGATATTGTTAGAATCGTATTGAAATACATTTTCTAATGATACCAATTTTGTATCATATATTTCTTATATAAATATTTGAATTTTTAGTCTTTTAAACGCAAGGCTATAAAGTCCAACTTAAAGTAATTAAGCCACGTACGACACGAGTACAAGGGTGCTGAACAAAGCAAACAAAATAGGAAACAAGCACATGATACAAGCAGCGCCCAAAGCACGACAAAGAAGAGCAAGCACAACAACGAGTAGCACCAGGGAAGATCAACCAAGCTTAGGGAGATCCAGCTCCTACAACAAACAACCCTGAGAGCAGAGCTGCAACTCGGAACCAACTAATGTAGATCTTCAAGGTCGCGTCGGGACGACGCCCTACGAAGAAAGCCACCTGCTTCTAAAACAGGATGAACTGGAGTTGCGGAAGCGTGGCGCCACACCAAGCTCCGAGGAGGCCGCCCGCACGCAGGGAAGAAGACCCGGGTCTTGAAGCCACTCATGATATGAAAGCTCCCACAGGGGAACCCTATCCCCTCACTCAGTCTCGGGGGCGTCGCGCCGCCGGCGAGCTCCACCACCACGGGTACAAACGTCAAGGAACCACCAAAAAATGTTTGCAGAAAGATGAGCCCAAGAGCTACCCCGAAAGTCATGGACGTATCACACCTCACATTCCCGAACAAGCCAAAACCTACTCACGAAACACATGAGCACCTCCCCAAAGATGGAGGCTGATACGTCTCCGACGTATCGATAATTTCTTATGTTCCATGCCTCATTATTGATGTTATCTACATGTTTTATGCACACTTTATGTCATATTCGTGCATTTTCTGGAACTAACCTATTAACAAGATGCCGAAGTGCCGCTGTCTTGTTTTCTCGCTGTTTTTTGTTTCAGAAATCCTAGTAACGAAATATTCTCGGAATTGGACGAAATCAAAGCCCAGGGGCCTATTTTTCCACGAAGCTTCCAGAAGTCCGAAGACGAGACGAAGAGGGCCCACGGGGTGGCCAACCCCTAGGGCGGCGCGGCCCCACCCCTGGCCCCGCCGGCCTGTGGTGTGGGCCCCCGTGCCGCCTCTTGACTTGCCCTTCCGCCTACTTAAAGCCTCCGTGACGAAACCCCCGCATCGAGAGCCACGATACGGAAAACCTTACCGAGACGCCGTCGCCGCCGATCCCATCTCGGGGGATCCAGGAGATCGCTCTCCGGCACCCCGCCGGAGAGGGGAATCATCCCCGGAGGACTCTACGCCGCCATGGTCGCCTCCGGTGTGATGTGTGAGTAGTCTACCCCTGGACTATGGGTCCATAGCAGATAGCTAGATGGTTGTCTTCTCCCCATTGTGCTATCATTGTCGGATCTTGTGAGCTGCCTAACATGATCAAGATCATCTATCCGTAATTCTATATGTTGCGTTTGTTGGGATCCGATGAATAGAGAATACTTGTTATGTTGATTATCAAAGTTATGCTTATGTGTTGTTTATGATCTTGCATGCTCTCCGTTACTAGTAGATGCTCCGGCCAAGTAGATGCTTGTAACTCCAAGAGGGAGTACTTATGCTCGATAGTGGGTTCATGCCTCGCATTGACACCTGGGACAAGTGATGAGAAAGTTCTAAGGTTGTGTTGTGCTCGTTGCCACTAGGGATAAAACATTGATGCTATGTCTAAGGATGTAGTTGTTGATTACATTACGCACCATACTTAATGCAATTGTCTCGTTGCTTGCAACTTAATACTGGAGGGGTTCGGATGATAACTCGAAGGTGAACTTTTTAGGCATAGATGCGGTTGGATGGCGGTCTATGTACTTTGTCGTAATGCCCAATTAAATCTCACTATACTCATCATGATATGTATGTGCATTGTCATGCTCTCTTTATTTGTCAATTGCCCAACCGTAATTTGTTCACCCAACATGCTGTTCGTCTTATGGGAGAGACACCTCTAGTGAACTGTGGACCCCGGTCCAATTCTCTTTACCGAAATACAAATCTACTCGCAATACTTGTTTTACTCGTTTTCTCTCGCAAACAATCATCTTCCACACAATACGGTTAATCCTTTGTTATAGCAAGCCGGTGAGATTGACAACCTCACCGTTTCGTTGGGGCAAAGTACTTTGGTTGTGTTGTGCAGGTTCCACGTTGGCGCCGAATCCCCGGTGTTGCGCCGCACTACATCTCGCCGCCATCAACCTTCAACGTGCTTCTTGACTCCTACCGGTCCGATTAAACCTTGGTTTCTTACCGAGGGAAACTTGCCGCTGTGCGCATCACACCTTCCTCTTGGGGTTCCCAACGGACGCGTGTCGAACGAAAAGACAATACGTCAATCACGCGCATCAAGCAAATTTCCGGCGCCGTTGCCGGGGAGATCAAGACACGCTGCAAGGGGAGTCTCCACTTCTCAATCTCTTTACTTTGTTTTTGTCTTGCTTAGTTTTATTTACTACTTTGTTTGCTGCACTAAATCAAAATACAAAAAAATTAGTTGCTAGTTTTACTTTATTTGCTATCTTGTTTGCTATATTGAAAACACAAAAAAATTAGTTTACTTGCATTTACTTTATCTAGTTTGCTTTATTTACTGTTGCTAAAATGGCCAACGCTGAAAATACTAAGTTGTGTGACTTCACAACCACAAATAATAATGATTTCTTATGCACACCTATTGCTCCACCTGCTACTACAGCGAGAATTCTTTGAAATTAAACCTGCTTTATCGAATCTTGTTATGAAAGATCAATTTTCTCGGAATTAGTTCCGATGATGTTGCTGCCCATCTTAATAATTTTGTTGAACTATGTGAAATGCAAAAATATAAAGATGTAGATGGTGATATTATTAAACTAAAATTGTTCCCTTTCTCATTAAGAGGAAGAGCTAAAGATTGGTTGCTATCTCTGCCTAAGAATAGTATTGATTCATGGACTAAATGCAAGGATGCTTTTATTGGTAGATATTATCCCCCTGCTAAAATTATATCTTTGAGGAGTAGCATAATGAATTTCAAACAATTAGATACTGAACATGTTGCTCAAGCTTGGGAAAGAATGAAATCTCTCGGTTAAAAATTGCCCAACCCATGGACTCGACTACTTGGATGATCATCCAAACCTTCTATGCAGGACTAAATTTTTCTTCACGGAATTTATTGGATTCAGCTGCTGGAGGTACCTTTATGTCCATCACTCTTGGTGAAGCAACAAGGCTTCTTGATAATATGATGATCAACTACTCTGAATGGCACACGGAAAGAGCTCCACAAGGTAAGAAGGTAAATTCGTTGAAGAATCCTCTTCCTTGAATGATAAGGTTGATGCTATTATGTCTATGCTTGTGAATGATAGGACTAATATTGATCCTAATAATGTTCCGTTAGCTTCATTGGTTGCACAAGAAGAACATGTTGATGTAAACTTCATTAAAAATAATAATTTCAACAACAATGCTTACCGGAACAATTCTAGTAACAACTATAGGCCATATACTTATAATAATGGCAACGGCTATGGTAATTCTTATGGAAATTCTTACAACAATAATAGGAATTCACCCCTGGACTTGAAGCCATGCTTAAAGAATTTATTAGTACACAAACTGCTTTTAACAAATCTGTTGAAGAAAAGCTTGGTAAAATTGATATACTTGCTTCTAAAGTCGATAGTCTTGTCTGCTGATGTTGATCTTTTGAAATCAAAAGTTTTGCCTAATGAGAATTATCATAATAAAATTGTTACTACAGCAAATGCCATTCAAGTTAGAATTAATGAGAATATAAGATTAATGGCTGAACTGCGTGCTAGGTGGGATAGAGAAGAAAATGAAAAACTAGCTAAAGAGAAGAATATAGCCAAAGTTTGGACTATTACCACCACTAGTAATGCTAATGCTACACATGTTGCTGCACCTCCTACTCATACTAATAAAAGCATTGGTGTTAGCAATGTTTCCACTTCTAATGCAAAGCGCGAAAAACTCACTCAAACTCGCTAAAACTGCTGAAACTCACTCGTGATAAAGCTGCTGAAATTTTTTCCAACATTGGGGATGATGATCCCATTGCTTTAGATTATAATGGTTTGAATTTTGATGATTGCCACATCTCTGAAGTTATAAAGTTCTTGCAAAAACTTGCTAAAAGTCCTAATGCTAGTGCTATAAATTTGGCTTTCACGCATCATATTACAAATGCTCTCATAAAAGCTAGAGAAGAGAAACTAGAGCGCGAAGCCTCTGTTCCTAAAAAGCTAGAGGATGGTTGGGAGCCCATCATTAAGATGAAGGTTAAAGATTTTGATTGTAATGCTTTATGTGATCTTGGTGCAAGTATCTCTGTTATGCCTAAGAAAATTTATAATATGCTTGACTTGCCACCACTGAAAAATTGTTATTTGGATGTTAATCTCGCTGATAATCCTAAAAAGAAACCTTTGGGGAAAGTTGATAATGTTCATATTATGGTTAACAATAACCTTGTCCCCGTTGATTTTGTTGTCTTGGATATTGAATGCAATGCATCTTGTCCCATTATATTGGGAAGACATTTTCTTCGAACTGTTGGTGCTATTATTGATATGAGGGAAGGTAATATAAAATATCAATTTCCTCTCAAGAAAGGTATGGAACACTTCCCTAGAAAGAGAATAAAGGTACCTTATGATTCTATTATTAGAACAAATTATGATGTTGATGCTTCATCTCTCGATGTTACTTGATACACACTTTCGCGCCTAGCCGAAAGGCGTTAAAGAAAAGCGCTTATGGGAGACAACCCATGTTTTTACCTACAGTACTTTGTTTTTATTTTGTGTCTTGGAAGTTGTTTACTACTGTAGCAACCTCTCCTTATCTTAGTTTTGTGTTTTGTTGTGCCAAGTTAAGCCGTTGATAGAAAAGTAAGTACTAGATTTGGATTATCTGCGCAGTTCCAGATTTCTTTGCTGTCACGAATCTGGGTCTATCTCCCTGTAGGTAGCTCAGAAAATTATGCCAATTTACGTGCATGATCCTCAGATATGTACGCAACTTTCATTCAATTTGAGCATTTTCATTTGAGCAAGTCTGGTGCCATTTTAAAATTCGTCAATACGAACTGTTCTGTTTTGACAGATTCTGCCTTTTATTTCGCATTGCCTCTTTCGCTATGTTGGATGAATTTCTTTGATCCACTAATGTACAGTAGCATTATGCAATGTCCAGAAGTGTTAAGAATGATTGTGTCACCTCTGAATATGTCAATTTATATTGTGCACTAACCCTCTAATGAGTTGTTTCGAGTTTGGCGTGGAGGAAGTTTTCAAGGATCAAGAGAGGAGTATGATGCAACATGATTAAGGAGAGTGAAAGCTCTAAGCTTGGGGATGCACCCGGTGGTTCACCCCTGCATATATCAAGAAGACTCAAGCGTCTAAGCTTGGGGATGCCCAAGGCATCCCCTTCTTCATCGACAACATTATCGGGTTCCTCCCCCGAAACTATATTTTTATTCCATCACATCTTATGTGCTTTTTCTTGGAGCGTCGGTTTGTTTTTGTTTTTTGTTTTGTTTGAATAAAATGGATCCTAGCATTCACTTTATGGGAGAGATACACGCTCCGCTGTAGCATATGGACAAGTATGTCCTTGGTTTCTACTCATAGTATTCATGGCGAAGTTTCTCCTTCGTTAAATTGTTATATGGTTGGAATTGGAAAATGATACATGTAGTAATTGCTATAAATGTCTTGGGTAATGTGATACTTGGTAATTGTTGTGCTCATGTTTAAGCTCTTGCATCATATGCTTTGCACCCATTAATGAAGAAATACATAGAGCATGCTAAAATTTGGTTTGCATATTTGGTTTCTCTAAGGTCTAGATAATTTCTAGTATTGAGTTTGAACAACAAGGAAGACGGTGTAGAGTCTTATAATGTTTTCAATATGTCTTTTATGTGAGTTTTGCTGCACCGGTTCATCCTTGTGTTTGTTTCAAATAACCTTGCTAGCCTAAACCTTGTATCGAGAGGGAATACTTCTCATGCATCCAAAATACTTGAGCCAACCACTATGCCATTTGTGTCCACCATACCTACCTATACTACATGGTATTTTCCCGCCATTCCAAAGTAAATTGCTTGAGTGCTACCTTTAAAATTCCATCATTCACCTTTGCAATATATAGCTCATGGGACAAATAGCTTAAAAACTATTGTGGTATTGAATATGTAATTATGCACTTTATCTCTTATTAAGTTGCTTGTTGTGCGATAACCATGTTTATCGGGGAACGCCATCAACTCATTGTTGAATTTCATGTGAGTTGCTATGCATGTTCGTCTTGTCCGAAGTAAGGGCGATCTACACCGAGTTGAATGGTTTGAGCATGCATATTGTGAGAGAAGAACATTGGGCCGCTAACTAAAGCCATGATTCATGGTGGAAGTTTCAGTTTTGGACAAACATCCTCAAATCTCTAATGAGAAAAGAATTAATTGTTGTCAAATGCTTAAAGCATTAAAAGAGGAGTCCATTATCTGTTGTCTATGTTGTCCCGGTATGGATGTCTAAGTTGAGAATAATCAAAAGCGAGAAATCCAAATGCGAGCTTTCTCCTTAGACCTTTGTACAGAGCGGCATAGAGGTACCCCTTTGTGAAACTTGGTTAAAGCATATGTATTGCGGTGATAATCAGGTAGTCCAAGCTAATTAGGACAAGGTGCGGGCACTATTGGTACACTATGCATGAGGCTTGCAACTTATAAGATATAATTTACATGATGCATATGCTTTATTATTACCGTTGACAAAATTGTTTCATGTTTTCAAAATCAAAGCTCTAGCACAAATATAGCAATCGATGCTTTTCCTCTATGAGGACCATTCTTTTACTTTCAATGTTGAGTCGGCTCACCTATTTCTCTCCACCTCAAGAAGCAAACACTTGTGTGAACTGTGCATTGATTCCTACATACTTGCTTATTGCACTTATTATATTACTCTATGTTGACAATATCCATGAGATATACATGTTACAAGTTGAAAGCAACCGCTGAAACTTAATCTTCTTTTGTGTTGCTTCAATACCTTTACTTTGAATTATTACTTTATGAGTTAACTCTTATGCAAGACTTATTGATGCTTGTCTTGAAGTGCTATTCATGAAAAGTCTTTGCTTTATGATTCTTCTTGTTTACTCATGTCATACACATTGTTTTGATCGCTGCATTCACTTCATATGCTTTACAAATAGTATGATCAAGATTATGATGGCATGTCACTCCGTAAATTATCTCGTGTTATCGTTTTACTCGCTCGGGACGAGCGTAACTAAGCTTGGGGATGCTGATACGTCTCCGACGTATCGATAATTTCTTATGTTCCATGCCTCATTATTGATGTTATCTACATGTTTTATGCACACTTTATGTCATATTCGTGCATTTTCCGGAACTAACCTATTAACAAGATGCCGAAGTGCCGCTGTCGTTTTCTGTCGTTTTTGGTTTCGTAAATCCTAGTAAGGAAATATTCTCGGAATTGGACGAAATCAAAGCCCAGGGGCCTATTTTTCCACGAAGCTTCCAGAAGTCCGAAGACGAGACGAAGAGGGCCCACGGGGTGGCCAAACCCTAGGGCGGCGCGGCCCCACCCCTGGCCGCGCCGGCCTATGGTGTGGGCCCCCGTGCCGCCTTGACTTGCCCCTTCCGCCTACTTAAAGCCTCCGTGACGAAACCCCCGGCACCGAGAGCCACGATACGGAAAACCCTATCGAGACGCCGTCGCCGCCGATCCCATCTTGGGGGATCCAGGAGATCGCCTCCGGCACCCTGCCGGAGAGGGGAATCATCCCCCGGAGGACTCTACGCCGCGATGGTCGCCTCCGGTGTGATGTGTGAGTAGTCTACCCCTGGACTATGGGTCCATAGCAGTAGCTAGATGGTTGTCTTCTCCCCATTGTGCTATCATTGTCGGATCTTGTGAGCTGCCTAACATGATAAAGATCATCTATCTGTAATTCTATATGTTGCGTTTGTTGGGATCCGATGAATAGAGAATACTTGTTATGTTGATTATCAAAGTTATGCTTATGTGTTGTTTATGATCTTGCATGCTCTCCGTTACTAGTAGATGCTCTGGCCAAGTAGATGCTTGTAACTCCAAGAGGGAGTACTTATGCTCGATAGTGGGTTCATGCCTGCATTGACACCTGGGACAGGGACAGAAAGTTCTAAGGTTGTGTTGTGCTGTTGCCACTAGGGATAAAACATTGATGCTATGTCTAAGGATGTAGTTGTTGATTACATTACGCACCATACTTAATGCAATTTTCTGTTGCTTGCAACTTAATACTGGAGGGGGTTCGGATGATAACCTGAAGGTGGACTTTTTAGGCATAGATGCAGTTGGATGGCGGTCTATGTACTTTGTCGTAATGCCCAATTAAATCTCACTATACTCATCATGATATGTATGTGCATTGTCATGCTCTCTTTATTTGTCAATTGCCCAACTGTAATTTGTTCACCCAACATGTTGTTCGTCTTATGGGAGAGACACCTCTAGTGAACTCGTGGACCCCGGTCCAATTCTCTTTACTCGAAATACAAATCTACCTGCAATACTTGTTTTATCGTTTTCTCTCGCAAACAATCATCTTCCACACAATACGGTTAATCCTTTGTTATAGCAAGCCTAGGTGAGATTGACAACCTCACCGTTTCGTTGGGGCAAAGTACTTTGGTTGTGTTGTGCAGTGTTCCACGTTGGCGCCGAATCCTCGGTGTTGCGCCGCACTACATCTCGCCGCCATCAACCTTCAACGTGCTTCTTGACTCCTACTGGTCCGATTAAACCTTGGTTTCTTACTGAGGGAAACTTGCCGCTGTGCGCATCACACCTTCCTCTTGGGGTTCCCAACGGACGCGTGTCGAACGAAAAGACAATATGTCAATCACGCGCATCAGAGGCCTCAAGAAGCTCACCACGCGGGAGCGCTGCCACTGTCCGACCTAGGGGCCTAGGGGTTTCACCCGAGACACAGCCAGAAGAAGAGACCACCACGATGCCTCCAAGTAGGGCCACGACACCTATAGGTGTCACTATCGTCGGGCTAGACAAGCCAGTCAAGGCTTTCGCTCGATATCCTCGACTAGAAGGCTGCAGTGCGCAGACTCCCCACACAGTGCAACAGGCGGTCGGAGGGCCAAGCCAACCCGGATCCGGCAGAGGAGAGGAGATCGTGCCGCCGGCCTCCAGATCCAACGCCAGGATGCCGCAATAGCCCATATGCCCCCACCGTTCGGCCCACCGCCCCTGCGGTCGAACAGAGCGGTTAGCACCCGCGAGCATCGCCCGCGGCCGAGCCGACTTCGCCACCACCTCCCAGGGAACCCGCGCGTCCCTCTGACTTTGGTGGCCGGGCGCCACCACCACCGTCTTAGCCGACGGCGGCAGCGGCCTGGGGCGGAGTGGATTTGGGGCTTTTCTTTCTAGGGTTTGGGCTTTTCGGAGTCGCCCCACGGTAAGAGAGCGACCCGGGAGAGAAGGGGCTTATGATAAAATATGACAACAAGAGCACCTTATTGATGAAAATTGAGGGAGTATTAGTCAGTTTAATTACACTTTTTCTAGTATTTTCTTCCAAAGCTTAGTATATATTTTCCCTAATCACAATACACTATCCATTTAAGTGGATTGCGGATTGAAGTTTAAAAAAAAACTTAAAAGGATTAGGTGAAGGCACGAGTTTCGTTTAATCCCGAATTATCGCGCTAATAATAATAATAATAATAATAATAATAACTCTTTCAGTGTTCACCACATTTCTCGATTGTTCCGTCTCCTCTTGCAGCCTTGCTGTCTAGGAAAATGAGAAAATCCACTCTCACTTGGCTTTCTCCGGCGCCGATGAGGGAGGATGCGCCACGAGGGAGGATGCGGACAGCGGCGGCGGCGCGCCATGAGGGAGGATGCGGGCAGCGGCGGCGGCGCGCCATGAGTGAGGATGCGGCGGCGCGCACCACCTTGTGAGGGAGTAAGCTCTGACGAAGGCTACTGGAGCTTGGCTGCGGCCAGCATGCGCAAGAAGCAACCCGGGCATGCGTGGGGGTTCTTGGATCCCGACGCATCCGCCGCCTGGGTGCCGTGGGGCAAGATTGGAAGCCTCCGTTCGGCCGCTCGCCGCCAGCTGGAGCAGCGGGGTGGGCGAAGAAGCGAGGGGTCGACGGCGAGCGCGGGGATCCCTGGAGCTCGACCTACGGCGGGTGGCGGGAGGCGCGACGGCGGCGTACGGAAGACACGTCACGCGCGCGCATCAGACGGCGGCGGCTGGTCCCTGGGACACGAGCCGCGCGGCGGCTCATCTGGGGCCGTCCGATCCGCCACGTCAGGCGCGGATGGCGATCGGAGGGCAGGGGCCGTGCCAGTGGTGGGTCCCAGAAGAAATTTCGTGCGAGAAAGAAATTCGCCTGCCTGGCTGGCTGGCTGCCAGCCGAGCAGTATATTTGCTGCCGCACCGGCCGCATGCAACTCTGCACCGTCGCAACAAACTTTTCTCCTCTCCTCTCCTCCGACTCCGAGCAGACGCAGAAGCAGGAGGAAGAGGAAGAGCAGCGGAGGAAAGGTGAGAGAGGTGATCGTCGTCCCCTCTGCTCTCCTCTCCCGCGCTTCTGGTTCGTGCGCTACTGATCGAGCAATTTGTTCCGCGACGACGCCATGATTGTCCATTCCTCTTGCTGTTGTTGCCGTTCTCGATTCGAAACTCGCGAGGTGTTCTGCTTCTCGCAGTTCGTGGGCTACTGATCGCGGCGCGTCAGCGTCCTGTGGCCATGTTTATCGATTCCGCTTGCTATTGCCGCTGTTTTCGATTCAAAGCTCGCGAGATTCCTCTGCTTCTTCGGTTCCAGGGCTACTCATCCTCATCGAGCAGAGCGCGGCGCGTCAGCAGCGTCCTGTGACCCATCTTGTTCCACGACGACGCGCGCCCATCGGTTCATCTTGCTATCGTTGCTGTTTTCGACCCAAAACTCGTGCGCTTCTTCCGCTTCGTGGGCTACTCATCGAGCAGAGCACTCGAGAGCGCGGTTTGTCAGCATCTCGTGACCATTCCTGTTCTGCGACGAAGCCATATTTATCGACCCCTCTTGTTATCGTTGCTGTTTCTGATCCAAAACTCTATCCATCCTAATCGATGTTCCTTGCCGTTAAATCAAATGTTCTTAATCCAACTTATTGTCTCTCCTTTGCCTTTTGATCATTTTATTGCTATTAACTGTAACCAAATTATCTGTAGCCTGTAGGCTCTGTGGACCATCGAACATCTGCCGAGTCTTTCCTTCTTGAATAAATCTGTTTCAGGTTTTCTTACTGTGGCCATTTTGTTATGTCGCTTTGATGTTTAAAGTTGAGTGGTTCCTTGATGAGAACGTGCACTCTTGCTACCGTCTGTTCGTGTCTCGTTTGTTCACCCACTTGGAGTATGATTTGAGCTTCTGAACCTTGTATACACCTAGTATTTGGTCTGGTTTGCTTCTTGTGTAGTAAGATCTTCGGTGCAAAGCATAGTATAACGATTAGTAAGACGGGTTCGTGTGTTTGGTTCTTGTGTAATTCTGTTAGGAGAGTGCGATTTCCTCATAGTATATAAGCATCCCAGGATGCAATCTGTACGTCCAGTAACATGATGGAACTAATTAACCCTTTACCAATCAAGTTTTCTGGCATATAACGATCTGTCATGCTGTCAGTGCCAGTACATTCAGTTATTTTCCTAGTTTTTTTCTTCTTCTTCTTTTTGGATATGATTTCTTAGACTACTATACTCATACTTAATCTTTCAGGAAAGCAAGCCCTGCAATGGGTCAAACCTCATCTTTACTTGTGAAGTCTACTCTTAGAAACGAGAATGACAGAATTAAGTATGCCACGTCATCTATGCAAGGATTGTGCTCGTACATGGAAGATGCTGTGAGTAATGTTGCACTAATTTGTACATCTTCACAAACATTTTTGATCGGCTAACAAGTAATTGTGGTTAAATCTCAAGCTTAACTTTCGATCTTGTTGTTTTTCAGAGTGCAGCTGTCCTAGATCTAGATCTTACCGGGTCCACATCATTCTTTGGTGTTTATGATGGCCATGGAGGTTTGATCTTCATTTCTCATCTTGTTACAACAAATCGAAACATTTCAACTTATGACATCGTTGTGATGGGGCAAATATTTCATGTGCTGGAGTTGTGATTATTGTATTCTCAAGTGCTGTGACTTGTGAGGAATAATCAAATCATTCCTCTGATCTTTCATTGACAGAGGGCTGTATGTCATGACTGTGTTTGAGTGTATCATTGCAGGGATACCTAGGGATTTTCAGATAGTTGTGTTCATCACATTCTTTTGAATATAAGCTTCTATGCACATTCTGTTTATTCCGCATTCCTGTTCTCTTATATACTTATATGACGATGCAAGACTTAGCAATATATTATCTGTTTCAGGAGCTAATGTTGCACTGTATTGTGCGAACCGATTTCATACTGAGCTTCTACACGATGAAGATTATCAGAACAATCTGGATGATGCAGTGGGGCACGTGTTTTTCAGGTCATTTAACTAAATCATGTACATATATCTCAGGCTCCATAAGTTTTATCCTTTTTCAGTTGTCAAAGGTGAAAGTGTCAATATTACACCTGTTTGTTCATAGGTGTCTTGTTCTCATAGAAATGAAGGTTGGCCATGTTTCATGTGCAAATATGAAATATGCAATCACTGTTCCTGCTCAAATGTTTCAGAATGGATGAGCAGCTTCGAGAAGATGATGAATGGAGGGCATTAGCTAAACCCCGCCGCCGTTTTAGTTTCAATTTGCTAAATTGTCTCAAGGCTCCTGCTTGTGTTAAGGTATGGTTTCCTCCAAATTAATTATCAAGTAATTAATGTGCTTCAGTATCAAGCTTTTGAAGAAGTTAACTAAGATTGTATCGCTTGGATAATATTCATACTATAATCTGTAAAAACGAACATGGAAGGGGTCAATTGGTGTGATATGGAATATGGAGGCTGCTCTACTGCACTATGGTACTCTCTGGAGATATGCTTTTGAATTGGAAGTGGTATACATATTACTCCTTTATCCAATTTTTGAGTTGGAAGTTGGAGTAGTTGTTATGTTGAGTGCCTGGTTCATGAGCTGGAGGTCAAATGCTCCTAAGTTCTCGTTGGTCATTGTACCTTGGATGTTATCACTTATCATATTCCCAGAATCAAGGTATGACATGAGAAATAGCTGCACCTCTTTCCGTGTGCTCGAATTCGTCATTCATTCTTGCAGTTGTTTGCTTCTTTATCAAAGGGCACACAGAAAATGTTGTTTCCTCTCATTGGCTGTCACTATTTTTTTATTCCATATAAGAGTTGGAATTGGTTTTCGTATAATTTAGTTTGGAAACTTTTTCATTTCAGGGAACCCCTTACTCTGAAGGAAGCACAGCCTCTGTGGCTCTCATTAGAGGAAACCGGATCATTGTTGGAAATGTTGGTGATTCTCGCTGCGTACTCTCAAGGAATGGTCAGGTATAGTTACTGTTCCCTTATCAAATGTCTAGGTAGATGGCACCTAATTGTTCAGCTCTTTCGTCATAATAAATGCATTCAGTGGGTGCCTAAAAGTCCTTTTCTCCATTTATCCAAAGGCAATGGATTTATCCACCGATCACAAACCAAACCTTCCGGATGAAAGTCGGAGAATTCAAAATGCTGGAGGGCGAGTAACCAGGGATAGGAAATATTTTATGTGTGCAGGAGAGAAAAGATTTCAGACGGGCAGCTATCGTGTTAATGGGGATCTAGCCATGTCTAGATCTATTGGTATAATCTTATTTGATTCTTTTTGGTCAAATGCATACTTGCAATCTATCTACTCCCTGCATTTCATTATAATTGACAATTTGCCTACTTGTATTTCAGGCGATTTCAATTTCAAGTCAAACTGTTTGCGTGCGACAGAACAAATGGTGACATGCAATCCTGACATTCGCACTGTAAGTTTGTAATTTAGTTGTGTTACAAGTTGAGTATAAATTGTTTCCATGGGTGTCTTCTAATGGAAATTGCCCTTTTTTGCTAGGCGGTCATAACGGATGATACTGAGTTTCTTCTTATAGCAAGTGAAGGCATCTGGTTAGTCCTCGGTTCATTTTTTTTGAAGTGGTTACTTTATTTTGCTTCCCTTTAAGTGTAAATTTTCGTCCAGAATAAATCTACTCCAAAATGATGGTTGTCTTGCATGTTTTAGGACAGAAGAATATATCCAGAGCGTCTTTTACATTTTGATTCAGTTAAACTTGTTGTGGCCTGTACTGGTAGCTTCTGAGCTCATGCTACGTGATCGCATGTTTAGTTCTTTTCTGTTTGGTTTCTTATATTGGGGGACTTGAAGTTCAGGAACATGTGCCAATCTTACCTTAGCTACTTGGAAATGTATGCTTCATTCATCTTGCAAGAGCTTGGTTAACAATCTTACCACTTGATGAATCATTTACACTGATAAGAATCATTCTAAGTTGTGGAATATCTTGTAGCATTCTGCTCAGCTTGGAAAATGCTAAAACTAATACAAGAGTGAACTCAGTCACCATGTCCCATTTAGTCATTTTTTATGTTTCAGTAAGGTCATTCGTACTACAGAATTCAAATTGCACGTCTCTGTTTCCCCCCTGTTTCAGGGATATGTTGTCAAGTCAGGGCGCGGTGAATTTTGTACACCAGAAGTTAGCAAGTGTAAGCCTTTCTTGTACTCATTCAGTCATTCTTCCCTCTTGTCGCTAAAGTAAAAAAACAAAATTCCTACCGATGAGAAGTTGTTATGAAAGACTATTTAGAATCTATCTGCTCATGCATGTCCCGCGCATGAATGATCTACTTGGCTATTCGACAGTTGATTGATATGTAAAGCCTGCAATTGAAGTGCATATAGCAATAGCAAGTTTTCATTTATGCATTTGTTGATAGGATTGTCACTCACATATATGCTGTGTCAACCAACGCAGGGGACGAGAGATCTGCGTACCATTTGTGAGGGGCTTCTTGATCATTGCATTAAGTCGAAGAACAACATGACCGTGATAATGGTTCAGTTCAAGCCTGCTGCCAGAATTCCTCTTCCTGCTCCGCCCGCCGCCATGCCAGTGGCCCAATCAAGTGCCAGTGAAACTTCCAGTGGCACCAGCAGGGAGATCAATGAAGATCCTCCTGCCTCTGTCAACAATGCCTAGCTCCTTGCAGTTGTGAGACCAGCAGGGAGATCAATGAAGATCCTCCTGCCTCTGTCAACAATGCCTAGCTCCTTGTAGTTGTGAGTTTTGATTGAGAAGAGAGAGCTCCTGGGTTGCGAAGCGTGCAGTGCTAGTTGGTTTCCTATTTTGCAAAGACGGTGCCTCGATGTGATACCTTTGCCACTATGTATGATGATGATATACCATGCGTAGGAGTAGTCGGCCCACTTATTCTCTCGTATTGCTTCTTCCTGGTAACTGTTTAGGAGATTTTGCCACTTGATGTTGGATTTACGCACTTCGTTTTCTGCTTCTGATATTGGATCTGGAAGATGCTCAGTCTGCCAGTCGTGTAGTGTCTCTATTCCTTCAGAATTCCTCTGTGCTATGCAGTATTATGCCTTCAGAAATCTTTCTTGGAACTTGAAGATGCTTAGTCAAGAAGTGTTTCTGTAAATGCTCGCCGCCTTCAGAATTCCTCGTCGTCGTTATCACATTTTTCTGGTGTGCATTTTGTGAACGTTTTGTTCGGTTTGACTCTTAGCCAGGGCACTGGTATAGTTAGCTTCAGGAGCCATGCGCCCAACGGGTCATCACATGGACCATGGAGCATATACAACCAGTCCACCACCACACCGTAGTCGACAGCCTATACTGTTTACCCTGTCGTACTCTATCAGGCGATGGATGTGATCAACCAAGTCCACCATCACACCGTAGTGGGAACTGAGGAGGACATATCTCACGCTCGTCGTCTTGGCGGTCCGCACTGCTGCACTCGCTGGTGTCAAGCTCACCGTGATCCTCTCCATCGCGTACCTCGCCCCGAAGCGCGAGGTGAAGAGGAGGAAGCATCTGACCTTGCATGGCAGCCAACACCGCAGCCGCCTCGCGACAGGCTCTACCTCCTCTGCCCCAAGGAGTGCTAGGAAGCGTCGACATGCACAAGGGATCCACCTCTGCTCGTGGCCATGCCTTGAACGCATCACATGTTGGGTTCCGTGAACGACCCCACCGACAAGGCCCTCCTCGAGTCGATGAACGACCACCAAGTCTAGACGACGAGTAGATTTAGGGGTTTTGTTTTAGGTAAATTTCATTCAAACCTTGTAAAATATCATCAAATTTAAATGAAATTTTAAGTTTAAGGTAACTTAATTTTTTTGGCACAACCGTATAAGGGACGCCTACTAGGAATCCTTGGCACGCACGTTCCCATAGGCTAATCATTAGGCGAATATAAAAGTCAATAGCATTGTCCCAAAAAGAAGAGCCGACGAAGTATTTTTCTGAAGTTGTTGTGAAAGAAGGTGTTAGTATCTTTATATATCAAATAAGAGAGGCGATAAATAGTGGAGTATGCCTATACGATCACCTTGAGGCAATAAATAAAAGAAGGTTTTTGATGCAATCAATAAAAAAAGGTACAGTAATAATATTTCTTCGAATAAAAGAGACAACAAATAATGGAGTATTTTTTCCCAAATTGTTGTGGAAAAAAGTAGTACTATTTCGTGATTGTGAGGTGATCAACAAAAGTTAGTAGTATGTATGGAATAAAAAGGCGCTGAATAGTGGAATACGTCAGTAGGGTGGTAGTGCGGCGATCAACAAAAGTAGGTAGTAATACTTTCCCCGAATAAAAGAGGCGTTGTATAATGAAGTATTTTTTAAAGTTATTGTGGAAGAAGGCATTAGTTTTCTCATGGCCATCGTGATCAATAGAAGAAATTAGTAGTATTTCTCGAATAAATAAAACAATGAATAGTGGAGTATTTTTCCCCGATGATAGTGAAAAAGATCACATTCACCATTGAAGAATTGTGCCAAAAAACTAGTGCCGAAGATGTGAAGCGATCGAAGGTAATACTATTATTTTTTCTAAATAAAAGAAATTACTGCTGAAGATCTGCTTGAGGTCCTTTATAAAAGAAATTACTTCAGAGGAATCTTTGCTCGCTTCGGCGTGGCGGCGAACGCCCATGCTTCCCCAATTGTTGTTGTCCTTGACGGAGACAAGGACTGCGTGTCTAGATGCCACTTTTCATCTGCGGACACTTTTGGACTCGATTGTTTTTCTGCAGTCCCCTATAGGGTGCTTACTGCCAAAAAAGGTGGACCATATTGTAATTTTTTCTTGAGGTTCTTTATGTAAAAAAATTCTTGAGTCCCCTATAGACTCTAGGCCCAAGCCTTTAGGTCCCCCAAACCGCCCCCCAACCGTGAGGCCCGCTGGATAGATAACTGTGCCCATTCGCGTGCCCCAAAAGGCCGCTTCGGTCCGCGTGACCCGATAGCGTGTATGGCGCTTCGAGGCTATTCCCGCCCCGCAAGGCTCCTTACGACGACGTGGCGAGTGGAAAGCCAGTCTGTGTCATTGGCTAGTCCATATGCCTCACAATTCTTGTATCTCTTTCATTTTCTCGCATGATATTTCATATCTAGCTCTCTCCCGTCGATACGCTTTCCCACCCAAACCTTGTTGATGTTGCCGGCATGCATGCGCCCCTAGCAGCCATGGCACCGGAAGCTCACAAACCGTCATTGAAGCCGGCTGGTTCGAAGGGAGCAGACAAGTCGTAAAAGGTGTCGATGGCATAGTTGAAGCCAAATTTGTGGTCGCATGATGATTGAGATCGAGATGTGGTGCCCCGCCGGTTCGGGGTGACGACATAGAGTGGTCGGCGTGTGAAGGCCGACATCAAGAAGACGATGGCCGTCAATGCGGTGTACGTGGCCTTGTTTACTTCGAGCGCCATCGCCCCCGGGTGAAGCCAAGGGAGTGAAACCTACTGGCCAGGGAGTGCATCACTGTCCGCCTTCTTCAATGAGGACGCCACCATGAAGGCGTTATCAAGTTTCTCGACACAATACGCCAACAGCGGGCCGCATGGCGGATTCAATCACAACCAGGGACGAAGCTAGAAGAAAATGTCACTGGGGTCAGCTCTATATTTTCTCAATTGCACTGGTGTCATACTCTATAAATAAATCATAGTTAGCTCTAATTAGTGAAGGATTTACTAATTTTCATAGGTGTCAGCTGACACCAGTACACATAAGGCAGCTCCGTCCCTGATCACAACATCATAACTTCCCAGGCGTATGACGAGCGGAAGTAACAAGTCTCGTACATCGACCCCAATCTTCCCTCCACATGCTTGACTTCACTGCTGGTTCGGCAGGGTTTGCTCGAGCTCGATAACGGCACCGGATACCAGTACGACAATGGCGCCGACAACACGTTCGACGAAATGCCTGGGAAGAAGATGCGGGGGACGAGGAAGATGAAGAGGGTAAGGAAAACGATAGCAAGGAGGACGGGGATGAGGTGGAGGGCGGCGAGGCAGCGACCGGCAAAATGAAGCCGAAAGTTGCCAGCACACGAGGCTCCAAGTGGATGGTACTGAAAGATGTGTGCTTGTGTGATTCTTTGAAGATGGTGAGCATTGATAGGACCACCGGAGCCAATCAAAAAAGTGACGCATATTGAAAGAGGATCAAAACGGAGTTTGATGAGCACAAATTCTCGACAAGAACTAGTCCTAAATGCAAGTAAAGAGGAGCCAACAGGCTATGTCAATCCTGTGGGGTATCATATAACATGCAGTGAACCTATTCCATAACTACCAAGCACTTACCATATTGAAGCTAGACCGGAATGTGGCATGAATGCGGGCAATATGGTAAGTACTTGGCCGTCTCTGTTGTGTGTTATGTTGATTGACTATGCATTGATGTCTTTGTATTTTCTTGCTTTAATTGGACCATGCACTAGCCTTGTACCGATCAAAAAAATGTAAATGATTCAACTTGTTGCATTGCTACAACAAGCTTAAAGAGTGTGAGAAGTGGAGGTAAAGACGCCTTCAATTGGCAAAGACATCCGACGGCGTCGATGGTAAACTTGGCGGGACGCCCTATCGGAGGAGGTTTGAGGAAGAAGATGACTAGTGAAGGAGGTTTGAGGAAGATAATGACTTGTGATGAAGATGCTGACTAGTGCTATCAATTTGTATTTGAAAACTACCAATTTGTTAGGTTTAGATGATGCTAACAATTCTGCAACTTTATATGCATTATGAATCATCTTATGTTATGTTGTCATGTATGAATGTGCTTAAATTTGCAAATTATGTTGAACACAAAGTTTGCTCCTCTAAGTTTTTGGGATTTGGTTCTACAGTGCAAAATTTAGAGGAGCAAATATAGGAAGCTAAGTTTTAGGGAGGATTTTGCTCCTCTTAAGTTTTTGTACTACTTCGGTTAGAGATGCTCTTTTGTCGAAGTAAAATAAACGAACTCCTAAAATAACGAAGTTGTAATAAAAAAACTTACCACTCAACTAGCAAAAAATATACAGATGTACTCACCAGCACATGGATTAACGTTTTAAGAAAAATAACCGACATATATTTCCTCATGAAGATGAACCGCCATCATTTTACATGTATAGTTTAATATTGTTGTCTATAACATTGACATCCTTTTGTACCAAGCAGCTTTTCTCGTTTACAAAAACACAGAATGCAGGCTAACTGAAGGTATAGATCTTATGTTGCAGGTCAAGTCCAAACTGAATAAAGATATGGAGATGATGCAGTAACTAAGAAACAGCGGATGATGCCACGTCTGGAACCAGCGGCATATAATGGCATCATCGTCATTCCCAGGGTGAGTGTTTTACTCCTTGCCATCTGCAGCACGGAGGGATCCAAGCTGGACCGGCGCCTGGGTGCCGACGACCTTGGACGTTCCGTAGGCCGCCATGTCTTTGCCTTCGGACTTTTCTTTTTCAATCTGCTCCTTGATCCAGAAGTATGTTATCCTCAACCCGTCCTGCAGGAATAATTTGGATCCAGTTTCATGAGTATTGATCATTTAATCTGGGTGGCTGAACACAAGAGAAAACTGTACGAAACTTTGGGAGGGTACCTTCAGCCTCATGGTTGGAGCCCAGCCAAGCTTCTCCTTGATGAGTGTGTTGTCAGAGTTACGGCCGCGGACACCCTCGGGGCCAGGGATGTGGTGGATGGGCAGCTGCTTGTCCTCGAAGCCAAGGACAATCTCGGCCATCTCGTTCATGCTCACCATTTCGTCACTCCCGATGTTCACAGGCTCACAGAAATCAGACTTCGTTAGCCTGAAGGCAATTGGAAAAGAAATTACTTAAGCTGACCATAGAAAATAAATTGCTCCTTAGCAAAGTAGAGGACTTCACGATTGCTATATGATTTTACAGAGGATTTTATGACACTGGAAAGTAATGGCGGGATGGGAGCATAAGATTCACTGGCTCAACATGATAACGCATACGCATTTAGGGTGTCAAGTGGGATCCCACCTAAATCCCATTTGTAGTGCATTTTACATTTCTTAGTATAAATTTTGACACAAAAATTTGAACTAAAAAGACAAAATACACTCAAAGTGAGATCCTACCAGGATCCCACCTTGATACCCTAATAAACAACACGCTTTGATAAGAATAGCCTATGCATCTACATAAAATTTTGCGACAAAATACTGCAAGTTTCCTAAAAAAGCAAAGGCATCGCTATTCCTACCAACCTTTGGGCACTACGTAAAAGATAAATACATAATTTCTTGTTGGGTGAGTACAATCAATTAAGAAACTACAAAACAAAGAGGTGTTCCTCACACTGTAAGTTCTCTTCAGTAAAAATCAACGTTCCATCTGATTATCTGAATTTTTTAAGTCTCTGAAGAGCTAGGACAAATAATGTTTCTCTATGAACTAAAGCTGCAAGCATTCAGTCAACATTTCAGCACAAATCATCTTATTACCCAAGCTAGCAAGGGAAGATTGATGGAAAAACTAAATTTATGTAATTCTGCATATTTTCATGAAAAATAGGACATATAAGGAATGGGTTACATAGCAAAAGAAAATGTACTGGACTGTAAAGAACTTATGCGCAAGGTCTTTCTAACCTGAGGACACCCTCCACACATTCATCAATGAATGTGAAGGATCTAGTCTGCAGACCATCTCCCCACATCTCAAAGCGGTCAATGGAGGTTAGAGCCTTTCTGCAGAAAGCAGCAGGTGCCTTCTCCCTTCCACCTATATAGCCAAGTAATTGTCAGAACTCAACAGTTAGCAACCAACACATTATGAATAACAACCATAGATATTAATAATCACCAAAAAACAACTTACCCTTCCATGTTCCATATGGACCATAAATATTGTGAAAGCGACCAACTCGGCACTCTATGTCGAAGTCCTTTGTGTAGTGCTTGCACAGTTCCTCCGTCGCAAGTTTCTCCAAACCATAAGCATCTTGAGGCTAAAGATTAGGCATCACTGAAGTTAGTGCCATTTTATCATAATATAAAAGGTTTCAGTGCAAAAAGAAACATGTATGAGTGTGAAGAGATTATGAAACCTCTGCAGGCCAAGCATCTGCCTCCTTCAAGCTAACAACAGTTTCCAGCTGCTTAAATTCAGGGTAGATACAAGCACTTGAGGCATAAAAGAACCTACAGGGAAGCAGAAGTGAAGTTCAATTTTATTTGGTGATAGCATATTCTTCTCTGACTCTGCTGTTAAGGTTATTGTTTTGTTGTTCTACATATGTTTTTTCCTTCCTTCTATCACTATCAACGTGAGTACACAAAAATTGTAACCATGCATTAGGTCAAAAAATATTTGCAGTTAAACACATTATCATGTTTCTTGTCACGAGTTAAACACTATTACATAGTGGAAAGCCCCAATGTACATTTCCTCTATACAGGCCAACCCTGCAACCCAGACCCTTCAGGTCAGCAAAGCATTATATGCAGCGACACAAATAGTATGTGCTCTACACAAACATTATTTACCAAACCATTTCAGGTTTGCAAAATTTAACACCAATTTTGTAGCTGAACTTTGGAAGATACTACATGGTGCACATGCAACAGACGCGCCCCTCTAGTACATGCTATATGCAACCCACATACAGGCCAACACGAACATTTATGTCAATGCTGCATGGTGCACATGCACTGCATAGCAACAATAACTTTCCCACGCTCAGTTAGTGTCTTCAACATATCGCTTAGTGGAAAGTGCCCGAAGAAGGCTTTCCCAAACTGGGCCAATCCGAACACTTCACTCTGGCAAGCATGAATGTTCTACGGCGCGCAAACAGCAAGTACTATTTTTCATAAATACAATAATAAATGTGAAACATTCGTTCATCCAAATCTGCAAATTCAACAAACTCATAACTACATCCCCTTTATTGATTAAAATTTAAAAGTGGACATACTGCTCCCCAAGGCAAAGTATATGAGGTTTTTCATTTGGAGCGCAGAACAGGCAAGCCTAAACAGGCCTTAGCATCTTACAGTGAAGCACACAAAGGTCGTATAAGGTGGAATGTTACCTTTTGACACCATTGATTCTGCCAGCCTCAAGCATGTTAAAGCTGATCATAGTGTTGTTGTACATGATCACAGAGTGGTTGGACTGGATGAAGCCCATCCCTCCCATATCAGCTGCTAGGTTGAAAACATGGTCAACCCCAGTGGTCACCTTGAGGCAGTTGTCCATGACCCTGAGATCAGCAAGGTGAAACTCGTGGCAGAACATATCCTCGTCCATGTGCTCATTCTTCTTCCAGTCAGAGGCAATGATGTAGTGCCCCTCGCTCTTCAGGCGCTTCGCGAGGTGTGAGGCGATGAAACCGCCAGCTCCTGTAATGGAGATCCGCAGCTTCTCAGCTGGCCAGTACAGCTCCTTCTCCAACTCCGCGTATGTGTGCTTGTCGTTGAGCGCCATTCTGCACTCACACAAGTTAAAGCGTTATGGTGTCAACCAGATATCGTAGGAATACAACAACTAACAATAACATCTTTCAGCAAACAATCGACTTTGACAACTCCCAGCATACAGGCATTGTTTCTAGACACCATTCAGAATGTAGCTACTGAAATCATTACGCCAAGGTGGCAAGGTGGTTGGATAACTCGAGCATGTCGCTTCCTGGATAACTCGAGCATGTCGCTCTCACAGGCCGCCGGCCACCATCCCCCTCTCTCCCGTCAAGAAAAATCCCCCCGAAGACGCCCCCACGCGCGCGTGCCGGGGGCGGCCGGATTCGGCGCGTGCCAAGGTGCTGGGTCGACGACCCCTTCCGCCCCGACCAATTTTCCCCTCTCTCTCGAACGAACGAACTCTCCAGGCGAAAGAATTGTACCTGCACCCGGGGAGCGGAGCGACGGTGAGCTCGACCACGCGGGAGCCCCGCGTCCTAGTTTCCAACTATACTCCGGATTGGCGCGGGAAGGACCACGCGGCCGAGCAGTTCGCTTCCACGGTCGTCCAGATGGGGACGATGCCACGATGGGGACTGAAGTGTTTTTTTTAGAGCAACCACATATTTGAAAAATCAAGTTACATGAAGCAACATATGTGAAAACTAAAAAATAATTTAAGATAAAATAATTATTCTAAATTTGTAGATAAAATCTTAAAAGACCAAGAAATACAAAACGATTCCTAGATTTCCTCCAACCACCGTAGCCAGCGGCCGCCGCCAAACTCCATCGCCGTCGAGACGGACACCGGAAGAGCCTCCAAGCCTCCACCATCGCAAGATCCAAAAAAGCACCATCACCAATGAGGCTTTGTGAGTCGATGAACAGGCGTGCTGCAAGCAGCTAGGCACATGTCGTTATAGTGCATCGACCGGGGGACGTCCCCGTGCTATCTTGGACCAAGACCCGTCGCCTCCCATCGATGAAGTCGGAGAAGAACAACATATCCACCACCTCCGGACCAACATCTTCGTTCCAGAAGAACCACCTGGCCTCCGCCCCAACGCCGTCGTGGATAACGACGGACGTTGGCGATACGCCGAGAAACAAATCTCGCCATATCCGAAGAAAGACTAGAAAATCAAGTCGCCGATCTGAAAGATCGACAAGCACATGATACCATCAACTCGGAGACGCCGCCATGAATGTCGCCACCGGTATGGGAGTGGAGTTGAGGCCGATTTATTTTCATTGGCATCGCTCCCACCACCCCAACGACGCACCACTACAGACAAATCCTAACTACAAACCGAAGGAACGGGTCCCCTCCCCTCCTGCCACGGAGCGGCAAGCAGAGGGAGAGGGAGACAACGCCCATGCCGGCTATGTTTTTGGTTCTAGGTCACTACCGCCTATCGTCACAAAGAGAAGAGCAAAGCGGGTTTCAACTTACAACGGGATATGGGGACTCAAAGTTGGAGGTCGTCTATCTCCACTAATATAGAAATAGCTATAGGGTGGTGATCCAACCCATCGTGGCCATCAACAGTCTAATCAAACGGATCACATTAGCATCGTCTGGCAAAATAGTCAGTCCGACGAACGTTCAATCCCAATCCCTCTAAACCTGTAACCTATCCCCCTACCCCGTGTTTTCTCAACCCGAGACAAGCACGCCACCCATGCCGTTGTGCACGCGAGAGCACACCACCGCTCTGATTCCCGACGGGAGGTGGCCTACCTCCCCTTGCCCTCAGCTGCACATGCCGGCTTCCGGTACGAAGCTTGATGTCATCCTTGTTAGGATACTATTTGGGTTTGTCTAGAACATGAACAGGAATGGCAAGAAAAAGAACAGATATTTCAACTTGAACAGGATGAGGGAACCATTGTTGGTGATGAAAACTGAAAGTGTATATTACTGAATACTATAAGAAACTTTCAGGAGACCCCGAGAAAAATGATTTCTCCATGATGGAGGATCGGATTCAAGATATACCTCAGCTTAATCCTGCGGAAAATGACCTACTAGTTGCTGACTTCTCAGTAGATGAAGTTCATGAGGCCATTTCTCAGATGGAGCATAATAAAGCTCCAGGACCTGATGGTTTTCCTGCGGAGTTTTATCAGGTTTTCTGGAATGTTATTAAGATGGATTTGATGGTAATGTTTGCTTGTTTTCAAAATGGTGAACTACCTCTCTTTAAGTTGAACTTTGGAGTAATCACCCTTCTCCCTAAAAAATAAAATGCGGTTCAGATTCAGCTAGTATAGACCTATATGTCTGCTAAATGTTAGTTTTCAAATCTTCACTAAGGTGGCTACTAATCGTATTTCTGATTTGGCACATAAAGTGGTCAGGCCTACTCAGACTTCGTTTATACCTGGCCGCCATATTTTAGAAGGGGTCGTTATTCGTCATGAGACAATCCATGAGTTACATAGGAAGAAATTATATGGAGTTCTGATTAAAATTGATTTCGAAAAAGCCTATGACAAAGTTAAGTGGCTGCTCCTGTAGTAAGTGATGCGAATGAAAAGCTTCAATAGTGTTTGGTGTGAGCGTATTAAGAATTATATCCAGGGTGGGAGTGTGAAAATCAAGGTCAACGATGATGTTGGTCATAACTTCCAAACCTACAAGGGATTGAGGCAAGGTGATCCATTGTCCTCAATCCTTTTTAATATCATTGCCGATATGTTGGCAATTCTAATTTTTCTCGTGCCAAAGAGGAGGGGCAAGTCAGAAACCTTTTACCTCATCTTGTTAATGATGGCGTGTCTATTCTTCAATATGCAGATGGCACGGTATTGTTTATGGAGCATGACATGGAAAAGGCTGTGAATATGAAGCTAGTTCTTTATATATTTGAACAATTATTAGGGTTAAAAATTAATTTTCACAAAAGCGAGTTGTTCTGTTTTGGTAAAGCTAAAGACTTGGAGCATCAATATAAGCAAATTATTGGGTGCGAGTCCAGAACTTTACGTTTTAGGTACCTGGGTATACCTATACATTATAGACAACTTAGCAATGCAGAGTGGAACCCTGTCGAGAGTCGTTTTGTTTCAAAGCGTGGCTGCCGGCGAAGTAAAATGCTCTCGTATGGAGATAGGCTAGTTCTTATCAACTCGGTGTTAACTAGCCTACCGATATTCATGCTATCTTTTATTGAAATGCCAAATGGAGTAAGGAAACGTCTATACTTTTACCGTTCTGGTTTATTTTGGCAATCTGATGAGAAACAAAAGAAATGCAGATTATCAAAATGGAACATAATATGTAGGTCCAAAAGAACAAGGGGGTCTTGGTATTGAAGTGCTTGTCTCGTGCCAAAGAGGAGGGGCAGGTCGAAAGCCTTTTACGTCATCTTGTTGATGGTTGTGTGTCTATTCTTCGATATGAAGATGACACAATATTGTTTATGGAGCATGACATGGAAAAGGTTGTGAATATGAAGCTGATTCTTTATATCTTTGAACAATTATTGGGTTAAAGTATTTTCACAAGAGAAATTTGTTCTGTTTTGGTAAAGCTAAAGACTTGGAGCATCTCAATATAAGAAAATTCTTGGGTGTGAGTCTGGAACTTTACCTTTTAGGTACCTGGGTATACCTATAATTATAGACAACTTAGCAATGCAGAGCGGAACCCTATCGAGAGTCGTTTTGTTTCAAAGTTTGGCTGCTGGCGAAGTAAAATGCTCTCGTATGGAGATAGTCTGGTTATTATCAACTCGGTGTTAATTAGCCTACCCATGTTCATGCTATCTTTTCTTGAAATACCAAAGAGAGTAATGATGAGGACATCCCATCCATTGATACAACCGTTGTGCCTACAGCCACACAAATACAAGGACCAGTCACTCGAGCTCGTGCTAAACAACTTAACTATCAGATACTTTCGTTTCTTGGAACTATTCCTCACATACATGAGAATATGATGCTGCCTAAATCAGATATGTTTGTTACTCTTAGGAATGATGGACCAAGCATGGATGAGGAGGACAAGCATTGGAGCATGATCACACATGGAGGAGATGGCAGCAAGCATTTGAGGATTGAAGATGACGCAGCAAGTGGAGATTTCATAACTTTGAATCCATCATAAGAAGAGATGAAGACATGGACGAAATATAGAGTTTTCCACTTCATAATTTTGTCCATAGCATAATATGGTGTTGCGTCACCTTTAATTTTGGGGCCAGGCCCATGTCATTTTCACGGGAATTAAGTCAGCCACTTTTTAGAGTCCGTATTGAAGGGGGAAAGGCCTTCTAGGGTTTGGTTCGGCCACCATTTGTATGGCTGGCCGAAACCCCACCTTTTCCTCCTTTAAATACCCCCATAGCCGTCACATTTAGACTCAGATTTTGATTAGATTAAAAGTTAGCCATTGCTGAAACTCTCGTGTACTTGTTTTGAGGCCAACGCCCAGAACAAGACCGACGATTCGGGAATCCCACCTCTTTCAATAAAGCTTTCATCTATATCCGCAATATTCTGATTGCATCATTAGTTCTTACTTTTTCTCGATTTCAGGTAGGAATTAAGACCCTAGCTGGTCAGACTGATCGTGCATCTGCAGGATCAGTAACTCCCGGAGATTGTACAAGCGATTGCATTAGCGCATGAGTTTTGCACGTGTAGTCGGATCGTCAACCACGAACTCCACCAACAAATCGATTTATCAACGTCTCATCGAAAGATCGGCCACCTTTGCCCTGTCAAGTGGTATCAGATTTCAGGTTGCTCGGTGAGATTTTACTGTTTTACTAGTGTAGATTGCATCTGCCATCATACCCATAAACCACGAAAAAGCCAAAAATATACTGTTAGGGTTTAGATCAGATCGTCCCATAAACCCCCTGCCACGCCTTGCATTGTCTTTTCAGTCTTTCATAGTTGAACTTGTGTCTGCATCTTAGTGTCGAGTTGCTGGTCTTAGCGTATAGTTCATTTAGAGTTTCGAGTTTTGGTCACATTAGTCACGCCGCCGCCGCTCGCACCATACGCAGATCACCGCCACCACTGCCATATACTTCCGCCACTGCCATATACACCCACCAGATCGTTTTCCGCCACCATCATATACATCTGTCATATACCCTGTTTCCTGCCGTGACACAAATTCGTGTTGTTTCTCTGCCGCGACAGAGTCCTTGTCGAATTAGGTTTCTTTGTTTTTCCCTCTTAGTTTCGGTCGCCGGAAAAGACTTGTAAAAAAAATTTGCAAAAAAAAGAGTCAAATCCGCATCCAAGTCGGGTTGACCACGATTTCCAGTAGTCAGGTCGATTTTAGTCCGAATTGGACAGTTTTGGACAGCAAACTTTGACTGGCCATAACTTTTGCATACGAACTCTGTTTTCGATGTTCGACCACTCAAAATCACCGGGAGAAAAAGTTCTATCCAGCCACAACCACTTTCCGAACTCTCAGAATTGCCAAAAAACGAAGGGAAGGTTGAGATTTTTGACCTTTAAGTTTACTACCTGGAAATTTCTGTGTTCTTCACTTATATCTTGCTTTTGAGCTATTCCTTTGTGCTTGTTGGAGCCAACAACCACCATACATCACTTCATCGCTGCTTGTTGCTTGTGTGCCGCGCCGTGACTTCGTTGGTGAACTAGGCTCGCGTCTCTAGTATGGTCTAGCCTAGGACCAGCACAGTACCGTTGTTGAGCATACTTTCAATATTGCATTGCTGTTTTGATAATTGCTGTTTTTGCTACCATATATAAGCCATCCTACAGCTCCACATATTGTCTCCACGTGCTTTGTGTCGACACCTGGTAATCGCTTTGGCAATCTTTGGAGACGCTGATTCTTGTTGGTTGCCATATCACCTTCCTCCTGTTTGGTAAGAACTTGTAAGAGCTTTGTATTTTGCTTGACGAATTGCGCGTGAACCACCATATTCCGTAGTTTGTAAGCATATACATTTGTGCTTTTTGAGTACTAACCATGTCAGGACCTACACCGGGAGCTGTTGACCCGGCAAAGATGACATCTAAGGAGTTGCATGCTCACTTCACCCACCTTTTGGGCGGGCATGCACGTGACGTCGATGCGCGCATTGGTGATGTGGACGCCAAACTCACCGACGCGCTGGACAAGCTGGATGGCCTCGAGACAGCTTTCAACTCCAAGCTCGACGCCAAGTTCCAGGAGCTCTTGACTCGGTTGCCGCCACCTCGCGACAACGTGTGTCGATGCGCACGCCGCGTTCCTCGTGCGGACGTGCCGGCGGGTACCGCTCCTGCTGTAGCAGCCAAACATGACACGCCTTCTGATGAAGGATATGAAGACTATGAAGTGGATGAGGACGAGCTGGTAGATGAGAACATGCTGGACGGCGAGGAAGTCGAACAACCTGCACCTGGTCGTCAACGACAACTGAACCGCAACACTCGCCCACCTCCACGGCAGGTACGTGATGATGATCATGTTGCTAAACTCAAATTGAATATTCCGCCATTTGAGGGTAGATATAATCCTGATGCATATCTTACATGGGAATTGGAAGTAGAATAAAGCTTTGCATGTTTAAAATACCCTGATCATTTGCGTGTTAGTGCTGCTACTTGTGAGTTCAAAGAATTTGCTTCTATTTGGTGGTCTGAACATTGTAGAGCACATCATGCAAATATTCCTACTACATGGGTTGGTTTAAAACTTGCTATGCGTACTCGTTTTGTTCCTCCACATTATCAACGTGATTTGCTGAAAAAATTATCTCGCTTAGTACAAGGAAAAAATTATGTAGATGACTATTATCAAGAGTTGCAAACTGGCATGATTCGCTGTCGTATTGTAGAGGATAATGAGGCTATGCTTGCACATTTCTTTGGTGGTTTGAATAAACAGATTCAACATATTCTAGATTATAAAGAGTACAACAGTATTACTCGCGTGTTTCATCTTGCTTGCGAAGTTGAACGTGAAGTGCAGGATCGTCAACAACCATGGAGAAGAGCTAATATTTCTGCAGGTCGTACATCGTCGTGGTCTCCGCGACAATCAGTGCCACCATCTCGTGGGACTGCACCAGCACCTACTACCTCCAAGTACACCACGCCTGCATCACGAGCATCACCTGCTGCTACTCCATCACCATCTGCTGGTCCTCCTCGGAGTTCATCTTCCATGGCCTCCACGGGGAAGACGCGTGACATTCAATGTCGCAAATGCTTGGGATTTGGTCACATAGAGAGAGAATGCAGAACCAAGCGTGTGATGCTGGTGCGTGAAGATGGCGAATATGATTCTGCAAGTGACTTTGATGAAGATACATTGGCCCTTATTGCTGCACGTGATGGTGCCAATTCGATTCCGAGAGAGAGATGGAGGTAATGGAAGGCGGCACTGCTGATCAGTACAGGAGCTTAGTTGCACAGCGTGTGTTGAACGTGCAATTGAGCAAATCTGAGCATGATCAACGCCACAATCTGTTTCAAACAAGAGGCGTTGTAAAAGAGTGAACTATAAGGATCGTCATTGATGGAGGGAGCTGCAATAATCAGGCCAGCGTTGACATGGTGGAGAAGCTTTCTCTACCTACGAGACAACGCACACATCCATATTACATTCAATGGTTTGAGAGCTCTCGGAAGCTCAAGGTAACAAGAACTACACGTGTGCATTTTACTATTGGTACATATTCTGATTTTGTTGATTGTGATGTTGTACCTATGCAAGCTTGTTCTTTGTTACTTGGTAGACTTTGGCAATTTGATAGAGAATCTGTTCATAATGGTAAAACTAATCAGTATTCTTTTTATGCATGATGGAAAGAAAATTGGTCTCAAACCTATGACTCCTGAACAAATATTAAAAGATGATCTTGCTAGAGCTAGTAGAGTAAAAAACGAGGAGAAACATAAGAGTGAAAATCAGATTGTTGATGCAGGTTTTGTGCCACATAAGACTAATACTAAATCCGATTCGAACCATGCTACTGAAATTCGTTTGAAAAATCCTTGTTTGCTTGCTAGCAAATCTGATATTGCTGAACTTGATGTGAACACTACACGATGATATGCTATTATTTGCAAACAAGTTCTGTTTTCATTTGAGGATATGCCTCTTTCTTTGCCACCTGCGGTTGCTAACCTTTTGCAGGAATTCATTGATGTGTTTCCTCAAGATGTTCCACCTGGATTACCACCTATTCGTGGGATAGAACATCAAATCGACTTGATTCCAGGAGCTTCGCTGCCCAACCGTGTACCATATCATACCAATCCTGAAGAGACCAAAGAGATTCATCGACAAATTCAGGTTCTTCAAGATAACGGTTACATTCGTGAGTTGATACGTCCCCGACGTATCAATAATTTCTGTTGTTCCATGCTTGTTTTATGACAATACTTACATGTTTTGCTTGCACTTTATAATGTTTTTATGTGTTTTCCGGAACTAACCTATTAACAAGATGCCACAGTGCCAGTTCCTGTTTTACTAGCTGTTTTTGGTTCCGAAAAGGCTGTTCGGGCAATATTCTCGGAATTGGACGAAATCAACGCCAAACCTCCTATTTTTCCGGAAGCATCCAGAACACCGAAGAAGAGTCGGAGAGGGGCCAGAGGGCCACCACACCCTAAGGCGGCGCGGCCTAGCCTGGGCCCGCGCCAGCCTAGGGTGAGGCTCCCCCAGGTGCCCCCCTGCGTCGCCTCTTCGCCTATAAAACCCCTTTCGACCTAAAAACGCAGTACCTCTTGACGAAACTCCAGAAAGACTCCAGGGGCGCCGCCACCATCGCGAAAATCCGTTTCGGGGGACAGAAGTCTCTGTTCCGGCACCCTGCCGGGACGGGGAAGTGCCCCCGGAAGCCATCTCCATCAACACTATCGCCTCCATCATGCTCCGTGAGTAGTTCCCCCATGGACTCAGTTGTTAAGGCTTATAAGTATTCTTTACCTCCCCTTGTGTCGAATCAATAAATTGGGTTTTACTACCCGCGAAGACTGCTGCGATCCCCTATACTTGTGGGTTATCAAGACTGTTTTCTGGCCCCGTTGCCGGGGAGGCATAGCTCTACTCATAAGTTCACCTGGGGAGTACACTCTACCTATCTCTCTGTTTTATTTTGTTTTGTTTTGCTTAGTTTACTTTTTCCTAGTTTACTTGTGCTTAGTTTATTTCTGTCTAGTATTAGTTTGCTTAGTTTACTTTTGCTTAGTTTATTTTTGTCTTGTTTTATTTGTCTCATATACCCAAAAATCCATAAAATTTTGAAAATCCAAAAAATTAAAAACTGCTGTTATGGGAGAACCAACAACCTACTTGGAGCTTATAGAATGTTATAATAATTATAGAGAATCAAGAACTGGTAAAATAATGAGTGCTATGATAGAAAAATTGAATACAATGGCTAGAATCTTGCTTGGACGCCATGATATAAACTGTTGCTCTCAACAGGATACTAAACATCTTAAATTTCAATGTGGCTTTAGTGAGGAATTTTTAATTAAGAACTATAATCGGAATTGCTATATTCATTATGGGTTCGAAGAGGTAGAACAATCCTTCATGGTTGAGAATTATGAAACTTGTGCTATTTGTAAGGACCTTAAAGATTATGTCTCTACTATCCTTAATTCTTGCATAGAATGCTACAGTAGGAATCCTTATATCCTTGATTATAAAGAGAGACACATTAATGCACAAGAATGCACTCACAATTTGCGAGGAACCTGCGGAAGAAGAAATTGATGAACTCGAAAGCTCATTGGATGAAAAAGAGGAGGAAATTGATGAACCTGGAAGCTCATTGGATGAAAAAGAAGAGGAGAGTGATGAACAAAAGGAGGAAGAATGGATTAGCTACCCATGCCAACCTTCTAATGAGAGTAACTCTTTATCTCTTACATTACACTATTTGATTGTCCTCCATGCTTACCGAAAGAGGTTGAATGTTATGTTCCTGTGGATTCTCTTGAAATATTACCTATAAGTAAAACTTGTGAAAATAATTATGCTACTGTTATTTATGATAATCCATGCTACTTTGATAAATCTTATGATAATGCTTTGTTTGTGCCTGATGTCGAAATGCATGGTACTAAAGAATTTTGCTTAGCAAATGTTTATGATAAAGCTCTAGATGATTGATACGTCTCCGACGTATCGATAATTTCTTATGTTCTATGCCATATTATTGATGATACCTACATGTTTTATGCACACTTTATGTCATATTCGTGCATTTTCTGGAACTAACCTATTAACAAGATGCCGAAGTGCCGGTTCTGTTTTCTGCTGTTTTTGGTTTCAGAAATCCTAGTAACGAAATATTCTCGGAATTGGACGAAACGAAAACCCGGGGGCCTATTTTGCCACGAACCTTCCGGAAGACCGAAGAGCATACGAAGTGGGGCCACGAGGTGGCGACACCACATGGCGGCGCGGCCAAGGGGGCCCGCGCCGCCCTATGGTGTGGGCCCCTCGTCGGGCCCCCGACTCTGCCCTTCCGCCTACTTAAAGCCTCCGTCGCGAAACCCCGATGCGAAAAACCACGATACGGAAAACCTTGCGAGACGCCGCCGCCGCCGATCCCATCTCGGGGATTACCGGAGATCTCCTCCGCACCTGCCGGAGAGGGGATTCATCTCCCAGGAGGACTCTACACCGCCATGGTCGCCTCCGGAGTGATGAGTGAGTAGTTCACCCTGGACTATGGGTCCATAGCGGTAGCTAGATGGTTGTCTTCTCCTCATTGTGCTTCATTGTTGGATCTTGTGAGCTGCCTAACATGATCAAGATCATCTATCTGCAATACTCTATGTTGTGTTTGTCGGGATCCGATGGATAGAGAATACCATGTTATGTTAATTATCAAGTTATTACATATGTGTTGTTTATGATCTTGCATGCTCTCCGTTACTAGTAGAGGCTACGGCCAAGTTTTTGCTTTTAACTCCAAGAGGGGGTATTTATGCTCGATAGTGGGTTCATGCCCGCATTGACACACGGGACAGGTGACGAAAGTTCTAAGGTTGTGTTGTCTTGTTGCCACTAGGGATAAAACATTGGCGCTATGTCCAGAGGATGTAGTTGTTGATTACATTACGCACCATACTTAATGCAATTGTCACGTTGCTTTGCAACTTAATACTGGAAGGGGTTCGGACGATAACTCGAAGGTGGACTTTTTAGGCATAGATGCGGTTGGATGGCGGTCTATGTACTTTGTCGTAATGCCCAATTAAATCTCACTATACTTATCATATCATGTATGTGCATTGTTATGCCCTCTCTATTTGTCAATTGCCCGACTGTAATTTGTTCACCCAACATGCTTTTATCTTATGGGAGAGACACCTCTAGTGAACTGTGGACCTCGGTCCATTCTTTTAATACTGAAATACAAATCTGTTGCAATACTTGTTTCATTGTTTTCTCTGCAAACAATCATCTTCCACACAATACGGTTAACCCTTTGTTACAGCAAGCCGGTGAGATTGACAACCTCATCTGTTTCGTTGGGGCAAAGTACTTTGGTTGTGTTGTGCGGGTTCCACGTTGGCGCCGGAATCTCCGGTGTTGCGCCGCACCACATCCCGCCGCCATCAACCTTCAACGTGCTTCTTGACTCCTCTTGGTTCGATTAAACCTTGGTTTCTTGCGAGGAAACTTGCCGTCGTGCGCATCACACCTTCCTCTTGGGGTTCCCAACGGACGTGTCAACTACACGCATCAAGCAAATTTACGGCGCCGTTGCCGGGAGATCAAGACACGCTGCAAGGGGAGTCTCCACTTCCCAATCTCTTTACTTTGTTTTTGTCTTGCTTTATTTTATTTACTACTTTGTTTGCTGCACTTATATCAAAACACAAAAAAATTAGTTGCTAGTTTTACTTTATTTACTGTCTTGTTTGCCATATCAAAAACACAAAAATTAGTTTACTTGCATTTACTTTATCTAGTTTGCTTTATTTACTACTGCTAAAATGGCCAACCCTGAAAATACTAAGTTGTGTGACTTCACTAGCACAAATAATAATGATTTCTTATGCACACCTATTGCTCCACCTGCTACTACGACAGAATTCTTTGAAATTAAACCTGCTTTACTTAATCTTGTCATCGAGAGCAATTTTCTGGTGTTAGTTCCGATGATGCTTGCTGCCCATCTCAATAATTTTGTTGAATTGTGTGAAATGCAAAAGTATAAAGATGTAGATGGTGAAATTATAAAATTAAAATTGTTTCCTTTCTCATTAAGAGGAAGAGCTAAAGATTGGTTGCTATCTCTGCCTAAGAATAGTATTGATTCATGGACTAAATGCAAGGATGCTTTTATTGGTAGATATTATCCCCCTGCTAAAATTATATCTTTGAGGAGTAGCATAATGAATTTTAAACAATTGGATAATGAACATGTTGCTCAAGCTTGGGAAAGAATGAAATCTTTGGTTAAAAATTGCCCAACCCATGGACTGACTACTTGGATGATCATCCAAACCTTCTATGCAGGACTAAATTTTTCTTCGCGGAATTTATTGGATTCAGCTGCTTGGAGGTACCTTTATGTCCATCACTCTTGGTGAAGCAACAAAGCTTCTTGATAATATGATGATTAATTACTCTGAATGGCACACTGAAAGAGCTCCACAAGGTAAGAAGGTCAATTCTGTTGAAGAATCCTCTTCCTTGAGTGATAAGATTGATGCTATTATGTCTATGCTTGTTAATGGTAGGACTAATGCTGATCCTAATAATGTTCCGTTACCTTCATTGGTTGCTCAAAATTCTAGACCACATCCTGCTAATGGTAATTCTTATGGTAGATATGTTTCACCTAATGAGGAAAAGATGTTAGAAATTGAAAGGTCCACCAAGAGCTTTATGCAATCACAGTATGAGCAAAATAAATTGTTTACTAAAACTATGAATGAGCAATCTACCTTGTTGAAGAAAATAGGAAATCAACTTGAAAATTTGAATATGGAGATTTACGGGTTGCAAACTAAACTTGCAAATGCTTGAAGACCGAATCTCATACATGTACTGCGTCACAATCTTCTTTAATTAATAAAATGGCTGCTAAACCTGATGATATTGAAAATAAAATTGTTACTACAGCAAATGCCATCCAAGTTAGAATTAATGAGAATATAAGATTAATGGCTGAACTGCGTGCTAGGTGGGATAGAGAAGAAAATAAAAAACTAGCTAAAAAGGAAAATGTAGCTAAAGTTTGGACTATCACCACCACTAGCAATGCTAATAATTCACATGTTGCTGCACCTCCTACTATCAATGGTAAAATAATTGGTGTTGGCAATGCTTCTACTCCTAGTGCAAAGCGCGCAAAATTACTCGAAACTGCTAAAAGCTATCGAAACCGCTTGTGATAAAGCTGCTGAAATTTTTTCCAACCTTGGGGATGATAATCCCATTACTTTAGATTGTAATGATTTAGATTTTGATGATTGCCACATCTCTGAAGTTATAAAGTTCTTGCAAAAACTTGCTAAGAGTCCTAATGCTAGTGCTATAAACTTGGCTTTCACAAAACATATTACAAATGCTCTCATAAAAGCTAGAGAAGAGAAACTAAAACTTGAAACTTCTATTCCTAGAAAGCTAGAGGATGGTTGGGAGCCCATCATTAAAATGAGAGTCAAAGATTTTGATTGTAATGCTTTATGTGATCTTGGTGCAAGTATTTATGTTATGCCTAAAAAAGTCTATGATATGCTTGACTTGCCACCATTGAAAAATTGTTATTTGGATGTTAATCTCGCTGATAATGTTAAAAAGAAACCTTTGGGGAAAGTTGATAATGTTCATATTATGGTTAACAATAACCTTGTCCCCGTTGATTTTGTTGTCTTGGATATTGAATGCAATGCATCTTGCCCCATTATATTGGGAAGACCTTTTCTTCGAACCGTTGGTGCTACTATTGATATGAAGGAAGGTAATATTAAATATCAATTTCCTCTCAAGAAAGGTATGGAACACTTCCCTAGAAAGATAATGAAGTTACCTTATGATTCTATTATTAGAACAAATTATGATGTTGATGCTTCGTCTCTTGATGTTACTTGAGTTACACTTTCTGCGCCTAGCTGAAAGGCGTTAAAGAAAAGCGCTTATGGGAGACAACCCATGTTTTTACTCCAGTATTTTTGTTTTATATTTGTGTCTTGGAAGTTTTTTACTACTGTAGCAACCTCTCCTTATCTTAGTTTTGAGTTTTGTTGTGCCAAGTAAAGTCTTTGATAGTAAAGTAAGTACTAGATTTGGATTACTGCGCAGTTCCAGATTTCTTTGCTGTCACGAATCTGGGTCTACCTCCCTGTAGGAAGCTCAGAAAATTAAGCCAATTTACGTGCATGATCCTCAGATATGTACGCAACTTTCATTCAATTTGAGCATTTTCATTTGAGCAAGTCTGGTGGCCTAATAAAATCCATCTTTACGGACTGTTCTGTTTTGACAGATTCTGCCTTTTATTTCGCATTGCCTCTTTTGCTATGTTGGATGAATTTCTTTGATCCATTAATGTCCAGTAGCTTTATGCAATGTCCAGAAGTGTTAAGAATGATTGTGTCACCTCTGAACATGTGAATTTTTATTATGCACTAACCCTCTAATGAGTTGTTTCGAGTTTGGTGTGGAGGAAGTTTTCAAGGATCAAGAGAGGAGTATGATGCAATATGATCAAGGAGAGTGAAAGCTCTAAGCTTGGGGATGCCCCGGTGGTTCACCCCTGCATATTATAAGAAGACTCAAGCGTCTAAGCTTGGGGATGCCCAAGGCATCCCCTTCTTCATCGACAACATTATCGGAGTTCCTCCCCGAAACTATATTTTTATTCCGTCACATCTTATGTACTTTGCTTGGAGCGTCGGTTTGTTTTTATTTTTTGTTTTGTTTGAATAAAATGGATCCTAGCATTCACTTTATGGGAGAGAGACACGCTCCGCTGTAGCATATGGACAAATATGTCCTTAGGCTCTACTCATAGTATTCATGGCAAAGTTTCTTCTTCGTTAAATTGTTATATGGTTGGAATTGGAAAATGATACATGTAGTAACTCTAAAATGTCTTGGATAATTTGATACTTGGCAATTGTTGTGCTCATGTTTAAGCTCTTGCATCATATACTTTTCACCCATTAATGAAGAAATACTTAGAGCTTGCTAATTTGGTTTGCAAATTTGGTTTCTCTAGAGTCTAGATAACATCTAGTATTGAGTTTTGAACAACAAGGAAGACGGTATGGAGTCTTATAATGTTTTCAATATGTCTTTTATGTGAGTTTTGCTGTACCGTTCATCCTTGTGTTTGTTTCAAATAACCTTGCTAGCCTAAACCTTGTATCGAGAGGGAATACTTCTCATGCATCCAAAATACTTGAGCCAACCACTATGCCATTTGTGTACACCATACCTACCTACTACATGGTATTTATCCGCCATTCCGAAGTAAATTTCTTGAGTGCTACCTTTAAAATTCCATCATTCACCTTTGCAATATATAGCTCATGGGACAAATAGCTTAAAAACTATTGTGGTATTGAATATGTACTTATGCACTTTATCTCTTATTAAGTTGCTTGTTGTGCGATAACCATGTTTACGGGGACGCCATCAACTATTCTTTGTTGAATATCATGTGAGTTGCTATGCATGTCCGTCTTGTCCGAAGTAAGAGAGATCTACCACCTTTATGGTTGGAGCATGCATATTGTTAGAGAAGAGCATTGGGCCGCTAACTAAAGCCATGATTCATGGTGGAAGTTTCAGTTTTGGACATATATCCTCAATCTCATATGAGAATAATAATTGTTGCCACATGCTTATGCATTAAAGAGGAGTCCATTATCTCGTTGTCCATGTTGTCCCGGTATGGATGTCTAAGTTGAGAATAATCAAAAGCGAGAAATCCAAAATGCGAGCTTTCTCCTTAGACCTTTGTACGGGCGGCATGGAGGTACCCCATTGTGACACTTGGTTAAAACATGTGCATTGCAAAGATCCGGTAGTCCAAGCTAATTAGGACAAGGTGCGGGCACTATTAGTATACTATGCATGAGGCTTGCAACTTGTAAGATATAACTTTCATAACTCATATGCTTTATTACTACCGTTGACAAAATTGTTTCATGTTTTCAAAATAAAAGCTCTAGCACAAATATAGCAATCGATGCTTTCCTCTTTGAAGGACCATTCTCTTTACTTTTATGTTGAGTCAGTTCACCTATCTCTCTCCACCTCAAGAAGCAAACACTTGTGTGAACTGTGCATTGATTCCTACATATTTGCATATTGTACTTGTTATATTACTCTATGTTGACAATTATTCATGAGATATACATGTTACAAGTTGAAAGCAACCGCTGAAACTTAATCTTCCTTTGTGTTGCTTCAATGCCTTTACTTTGATTTATTGCTTTATGAGTTAACTCTTATGCAAGACTTATTAATACTTGTCTTGAAGTACTATTCATGAAAAGTCTTTGCTTTATGATTCACTTGTTTACTCATGTCATTACCATTGTTTTGATCGCTGCATTCACTACATATGTTTACAAATAGTATGATCAAGGTTATGATGGCATATCACTTCAGAAATTATCTTTGTTATCGTTTTACCTGCTCGGGACGAGCGAGAACTAAGCTTGGGGATGCTTGATACGTCTCCGACGTATCGATAATTTCTTATGTTCTATGCCATATTATTGATGATACCTACATGTTTTATGCACACTTTATGTCATATTCGTGCATTTTCCGGAACTAACCTATTAACAAGATGCTCGAAGTGCCGGTTCCTGTTTTCTGCTGTTTTTGGTTTCGAAATCCTAGTAACGAAATATTCTCGGAATTGGACGAAACGAAGACCCGGGGGCCTATTTTGCCACGAACCTTCCGGAAGACCGAAGAGCATACGAAGTGGGGCCACGAGGTGGCGACACCACATGGCGGCGCGGCCAAGGGGGGCCCGCGCCGCCTATGGTGTGGGCCCCTCGTCGGGCCCCGACTCTGCCCTTCCGCCTACTTAAAGCCTCCGTCGCGAAACCCCCGATGCGAAAAACCACGATGCGGAAAACCTTCTGAGACGCCGCCGCCGCCGATCCCATCTCGGGGGATTCTGGAGATCTCCTCCGGCACCCTGCCGGAGAGGGGATTCATCTCCCAGAGGACTCTACACCGCCATGGTCGCCTCCGGAGTGATGAGTGAGTAGTTCACCCCTGGACTATGGGTCCATAGCAGGGTAGCTAGATGGTTGTCTTCTCCTCATTGTGCTTCATTGTTGGATCTTGTGAGTTGCCTAACATGATCAAGATCATCTATCCGTAATACTCTATGTTGTGTTTGTCGGGATCCGATGGATAGAGAATACCATGTTATGTTAATTATCAAGTTATTACATATGTGTTGTTTATGATCTTGCATGCTCTCCGTTACTAGTAGAGGCTCCGGCCAAGTTTTTGCTTTTAACTCCAAGAGGGGGTATTTATGCTCGATAGTGGGTTCATGCCCGCATTGACACCGGGACGATGTGACGAAAGTTCTAAGGTTGTGTTGTGCTTGTTGCCACTAGGGATAAAACATTGGCGCTATGTCCGAGGATGTAGTTGTTGATTACATTATGCACCATACTTAATGCAATTGTCTCGTTGCTTTGCAACTTAATACTGGAAGGGGTTCGGACGATAACTCTGAAGGTGGACTTTTTAGGCATAGATGCGAGTTGGATGGCGGTCTATGTACTTTGTCGTAATGCCCAATTAAATCTCACTATACTTATCATATCATGTATGTGCATTGTTATGCCCTCTCTATTTGTCAATTGCCCGACCGTAATTTGTTCACCCAACATGCTTTTATCTTATGGGAGAGACACCTCTAGTGAACTGTGGACCCCGGTCCATTCTTTTAATGCTGAAATACAAATCTGCTGCAATACTTGTTTTACTTGTTTTCTCCGCAAACAATCATCTTCCACACAATACGGTTAACCCTATGTTACAGCAAGCCGGTGAGATTGACAACCTCACTCTGTTTCGTTGGGGCAAAGTACTTTGGTTGTGTTGTGCCGGTTCCACGTTGGCGCCGGAATCTCTGGTGTTGCGCCGCACCACATCCCGCCGCCATCAACCTTCAACGTGCTTCTTGACTCCTACTGGTTCGATTAAACCTTGGTTTCTTACTGAGGGAAACTTGCCGCTGTGCGCATCACACCTTCCTCTTGGGGTTCCCAACGGACGTGTCAACTACACGCATCAATGATGGTCCTATGTTACTTGATAAAATTAATTGTACTACTAATGAAAATGGGATTGGAGAGGTTTTAACTTTATCTATGTGTCCCATATCTCTTGATATTGATCAATCATCTTGTTATATTATTGATAAAAGTAAGTTTGAAAGTTTTAATTCCACTATTCTTGAGATTGATAAAAATTATATGTTTGTGGATCATGAAAAGTATGCTTGCATGTGATAGTTATATTGTTGAGTTTGTTCATGAAGCTACTGAAAATTATTATGAGAGAGGAAAATATGGTAGTAGAAATTTTCATGGTACTAATACACCTCTCTATGTGCTGAAATTGTTGAAATTACACTTGTTCTATCTTCCTATGCTTGTTACTTTGCTTTTCATGAACTTGTTTATTTACAAGATTCCTTTTCATAGGAAGCATGTTAGGCTTAAATTTGTTTTGAATTTGCCTCTTGATGCTCTCTTTTGCTTCAAATACTATTTCCTTCGAGTGCATCATTAAAACTGCTGAGCCCATCTTAATGGCTATAAAGAAAGCAACTTCTTGGGAGATAACCCATGTGTTATTTTGCTACAGTACTTTGTTTTATATTTGTGTCTTGGAAGTTGTTTACTATTGTAGCAACCTCTCCTTATCTTAGTTTTGTGTTTTGTTATGCCAAGTGAAGCCTCTAATCGAAGGTTGATACTAGATTTGGATTTCTGCGCAGAAACAGATTTCTATCTGTCACGAATCTGGGCTGTTTTCTCTGTAGGTAACTCAGAAAAATATGCCAATTTACGTGCGTGTTCCTCAGATATGTACGCAACTTTCATTAGGTTTGAGTTTTCTGATTTGAGCAACGGAAGTATTTATTTAAAATTCGTCTTTACTGGTTGTTCTGTTTTGGCAGATTCTGTCTCTGTTTTTTTGCATTGTCTCTTGTGGACTTTAAGCGATGTTTTCTAGACGTGGAGAGCTGTAGCTAATGTTTTATTGAGTTCTTGCAATGTGCGACTATAGGACCAAGGTGGATTCAAATTTTTTGAGTACTAACCCCTCTAATGAAGTTTATGAGAAGTTTGGTGTGAAGGAAGTTTTCAAGGGTCAAGAGAGGAGGATGATATATGATCAAGAAGAGTGAAAAGTCTAAGCTTGGGGATGCCCCCGTGGTTCATCCCTGCATATTTCAAGAAGACTCAAGCGTCTAAGCTTGGGGATGCCCAAGGCATCCCCTTCTTCATCAACTTATCGAGTTCTTCTATTGAAACTATATTTTTATTCGGTCACATCTTATGTGCTTTACTTGGAGCGTCTCGTGTGTTTATTTTCGTTTTGTTTATGTTTGAATAAATTCGGATCCTAGCAATCCTTGTGTGGGAGAGAGACACGCTCCGCTTTTTCATATGAACACTTGTTCTTCGTTTTACTTTTAATGTTCAATGATAAAAGTTGGAAGCTACAATACTTATTTGGTTGGAAAAGGAAAATGCCTCATATGTCTTGGATAATTTGACACTTGGCAATTGTTTTGAGCTCTCAAGTAGATCATGATTAAGTTTTTTTTTCATGTAGTTTAAACCTATTAGTGGAGAACTACCGTAAAGCTTGTTGAAATTGGTTTGCATAATTGATCTCTCTTAAGGTCTAGATATTTTACGGTAAAAGTGTTTGAGCAACAAGGAAGACAGTGTAGAGTATTATAATGCTTGCAATATGTTCTTATGTAAGTTTTGTTGTACTGGTTCATACTTGTGTTTGCTTCAAACAACCTTGCTAGCCAAAGCCTTGTACTGAGAGGAAATGCTTCTCGTGCATCCAAAACCTTGAGCCAAAACCTATGCCATGTGTGTCCACCATATCTACCTACTATGTGGTATTTCCTGCCATTCCAAGTAAATACTTCATGTGCTACCTTTAAACCTTCAAAATGTTTCTCAATTTGTGTTAATGTTTTATAGCTCATGAGGAAGTATGTGGTGTTTACCTTTCGATCTTGTCATTTACTTCGGACAGACTCTCACCAATGGACTAGTGGCTTCATCCGCTTATCCAATAATTTTGCAAAAAGAGCTGGCAGCGGGGTTCCCGCCCCCAATTAATCAACTTTCATTAATAATTCTCTTCACATGTTTTGCTCCGATTTATCGGTAAGCAACTTAATTTTGCAAATAGACACTCCTTCATGGTATGTGAATGTTGGAAGGCACCTGAGGATTCGGTTAGCCATGGCTTGTGAAAGCAAAAGGTTGGGAGGAGTGTCATCCATAAATAATAAAACTAAAATACATGTGTAAACAAAAGAGAAGAGGGATGATCTACCTTGCTTGGTAGAGATAACGTCCTTCATGGGAGCCGCTCTTGAAAGTCTGGTTGATGTGGTAGTTAGAGTGCCCACTATCATTCGTTGACAACAACAAACACCTCTCAAAACTTTACTTTTATGCTCTCTATATGATTTCAAAACTTAAAAAGCTCTAGCACATGATTTAATCCCTGCTTCCCTCTGCGAAGGGCCATTCTTTCACTTTATGTTGAGTCAGTTTACCTACTTCCTTCCATCTTAGAAGCAAACACTTGTGTAAACTGTGCATTGATTCTTACATACTTGCTTATTTGCATTCATCATGTTACTTTATGTTGACAATTATCCATGAGATATGTATGTTGAAAGTTGAAAGCAAGCTTGCTGAAACTTAAATCTTCCTTTGTGTTGCTTTGATGCCTTTACTTTGAATCTATTGCCTTATGAGTTAACTCTTGTGCAAGACTTTTGATGCTTGTCTTGAAAGTACTCTTCATGAAAAGTTTTGCTATATGTTATCTATTTGTTAGCAACTATAGATTATTGCCTTGAGTCACTTCATTCATTTCATATGCTTTGTAATAGTATGATCAAGGTTATGTAAGTAGCATGTCCCTACAGAAATTATTCTTTTTATCGTTTACCTGCTCGGGACGAGCAGGAACTAAGCTTGGGGATGCTGATACGTCCCCGACGTATCAATAATTTCTGTCGTTCCATGCTTGTTTTATGACAATACTTACATGTTTTGCTTGCACTTTATAATGTTTTTATGCGTTTTCCGGAACTAACCTATTAACAAGATGCCACAGTGCCAGTTCCTGTTTTCTGCTTGTTTTTGGTTCCAGAAAGGCTGTTCGGGCAATATTCTCGGAATTGGACGAAATCAATGCCAAACCTCCTATTTTTCCCGGAAGCATCCTGAACACCGAAGAAGAGTCGGAGAGGGGCCAGAGGGCCACCACACCCTAAGGCGGCGAGGCCTAGCCTGGGCCCGCGCCAGCCTAGGGTGAGGCACCCCCAGGTGCCCCCCTGCGTCGCCTCTTTGCCTATAAAACCCCTTTCGACCTAAAAACGCAGTACCTCTTGACGAAACTCCGAGAAAAGAGCTCCGGGCGCCGCCACCATCGCGAAACTCCGTTTCGGGGGACGAGAAGTCTGCGTTCGGCACCTGCCGGGACGGGGAAGTGCCCCGGAAGCCATCTCCATCAACACTATCGCCTCCATCATGCTCCGTGAGTAGTTCCCCCATGGACTACGGGTTCTAGTCTATAGCTAGTTGGTATTCTCTCCCCCATGTACTTCAATACAATGATCTCATGAGCTGCCTTACATGATTGAGATTCATCTGATGTAATAGGTGTTGTGTTTGTCGGGATCCGATGGATTGTTACATTATGATTGTCTATTTACAAAGTTTATGAAGTTATTGTTGCTGCAATCTTGTTATGCTTAATGCTTGTCACTAGGGCCCGAGTGGCATGATCTTAGATTTGAGCTCTATACTTATTGCTTAGATTGTATCTACAAGTTGTATGCACATGTCTATGTCCGGAACCAAAGACCCCAAAGTGACAGAAATTGGGACAATTGGAGGGAAGGCTTAGATATGAGGATCACATGTTTTCACGGAGTGTTAATGCTTTGCTCCGGTGCTCTATTAAAAGGAGTGCCTTAATTTCCGGTAGATTCCCTAGAGGCCCGGCTGCCACTGGCATGGTAGGACAAAAGATGTTGTACAAGTTTCTCATTGCGAGCACGTATGACTATATATGGAAAACATGCCTACATGATTAATGATCTTGATATTCTGTCTTAATGCTATTTCAATCCTATCAATTGCCCGACTGTAATTTGTTCACCCAACACTTGTTATTGGAGAGTTGCCACTAGTGTAGATAGCTGGGAACCCCGGTCCATCTTTCATCATCATATACATGTTCTACATGTCATTGGGAGTAGTATAAACTATCTTCACGGTGCCATTGCTCTCATATTGCTATTCTTTAACTGTCGTGTTATTGTTACTATTGCTCTCATATTACTGCTACTTTCACATCACCCCTGTTACCAGTGCTTTTCCAGGTGCAGCTGAATTGACAACTCAGTTGTTAAGGCTTATAAGTATTCTTTACCTCCCCTTGTGTCGAATCAATAAATTGGGTTTTACTACCCGCGAAGACTGCTGCGATCCCCTATACTTGTGGGTTATCATGAGTCTCTTAGCCCATGTGTTGTTCCTATTATCTTGGCACCTAAGAAAGATGGTTCTTCACGCATGTGTACTGATTGTAGAGCTATTAATAATATTACCATTCGATACCGTCATCCAATACCTCATTTAGATGATATGCTTGATGAATTGAGTGGTTCTATTATGTTCTCTAAAGTTGATATGCGTAGTGGTTACCACCAGATTCGTATGCAATTAGGAGATGAATGAAAAACATCATTTAAAACTAAGTTCGGTTTATATGGGTGGTTAGTAATGCCTTTTGGTTTAACTAATGCACCTAATACTTTCATGAGACTGATGAAACGAAGTTTTACGTGCTTTTATTGGATATTTTGTGGTGGTATACTTTGATGATATTCTGATTTATAGCAAATCTTTGGAGGATCATTTACGTGTTGTTTTCAATGCTTTACGTGATGCACGTTTGTATGGTAATCTTGAGAAGTGCACCTTTTGCACCAATCGAGTTGCATTTCTTGGCTATGTTGTTACTGCGCAGGGAATTGAAGTTGATCCAGCCAAGATTGAGGCAATTGAGAGTTGGCCGCAGCCAAAGACGGTCACACAAGTGGGGAGTTTTCTTGGCCTCGCTGGTTTCTATAGGCGCTTTGTGAAAGATTTTGGATCCATTGCTGCGTCGCTGAATGAGCTTACAAAGAAGGATGTGCCCTTTGTGTGGGGTGCTGCACAAAAAGAAGCCTTCATGATTCTGAAAGATAAGTTAACACATGCTCCATTACTCCAACTTCCTGATTTTAATAAGACTTTTGAACTGGAATGTGATGCTAGTGAAATTGGTTTGGGAGGTGTGTTATTACAAGAGGGCAAACCTGTTGCATATTTTAGTGAAAAATTGAGTGTGCCTAGTCTGAACTATTCTACTTATGATAAAGAATTATATGCGCTGGTTCAGACATTAGAAACTTGGCAATATTATTTATGGCCTAAAGAATTTGTTATACATTCTGATCATAAATCTTTGAAGCATATTCGTATTCAAGCTAAGTTGAATCGCCGCCATGCAAAGTGGGTTGAGTTTATTGAGTCTTTGCCTTATGTTATCAAACACAAAAAGGGTAAAGATCGGCACTAATAGTTACTAGGGAACCAACAAAAATAGGGTTCAAAAAGGAATAGGGACCGAAAAAGGGAGCAAACCGTAGTTACCTCGTTCCATGGGTCGTCCATGCAGGTGTCGTAGGGGTTCGAGGGCGAGATGTACGGCACCTCCTCATAGGGGTCGCATCCCGACGGGATCTGACCGCCATCAGCGGCAGCCTCCGATGCACCGGCGGCGGCGGCGACGGCCGTTGAGGGGACATCGTCGAAGAGGGAGGCGTCGCGCTTGGAGCCGACAGCGTCATGTACGATGGGATTCACATTCTCCTTGTCCATCTCGCCGGCAGAGGAGAGGGAGAGGGTTTTTTGTTTTGGAGAAGATGATGGGTCGTGAGAGGCGGCGTTGCGTGAGAGTGATAGAGATAGTGCGAGGAGGCGTCTATAAAGGCGAGGGGTGGTTAATGCGACCCGCGTCCTACGCGTCCACCATTGCACGTCTGTACGTCTTGGACTTCTGCAACGCGACACACGTCCACAGTTCAACGTCTTCGACTTCAGCACCGCGACCCGCGTCTACGCATCAACAATTGCACGTCTTCCACTTCTGCACCGCAACACACGTCCTCGAGTCTAACCCTGGAAATTTAGATATACTCAGGTATACCCTCAAGTCTTATACTAGCATTTTTTGTGTGCTCAGTTTTCCCCTTGAGTGCTAATACTGGCTAGTGCAATATACTCAGTTTTACCCTCAAGTGGCTGGTCAACAGAGAGTCAACAAATGTGATTAACTAGTTAAATGAGTCATTTAATGTGCAAAAAAATCCAAAAAAAAGTGGCACTTACTCATGGAGTTTTCTTACGCGACCTGCCACGTTGGGAACCATAACAATCATAGATAAATCAAGTTTTACCACACATTGCCACTTCTCAAATCACCTAGTAGCTATGAAGATGCATGGCTGATGGCGTGTAAGACACACGTCCGTTGGGAACCCCAAGAGGAAGGTGTGATGCGCACAGCAGCAAGTTTTCCCTCAGTAAGAAACCAAGGTTATCGAACCAGTAGGAGTCAAGGAACACGTGAAGGTTGTTGGCGGCGGAGTGTAGTGCGGCGCAACACCAGGGATTCCGGCGCCAACGTGGAACCTGCACAACACAATCAAAATACTTTGCCCCAACGTAACAGTGAGGTTGTCAATCTCACCGGCTTGCTGTAAACAAAGGATTAGATGTATAGTGTGGAAGATGATGTTTGTTTGCGAAGAACAATAAAGAACATAATTTGCAGTAGATTGTATTTCAGATGTAAAGAATGGACCGGGGTCCACAGTTCACTAGTGGTGTCTCTTCCATAAAATAAATAGCATGTTGGGTGAACAAATTACAGTTGGGCAATTGACAAATAGAGAGGGCATAAAAATGCACATACATATCACGATGACTACTATGAGATTTAATCGGGGCATTACGACAAAGTACATAGACCGCTATCCGAGCATGCATCTATGCCTAAAAAGTCCACCTTCGAGTTATCATCCGAACCCCTTCCAGTATTAAGTTGCAAACAACAGACAATTGCATTAAGTATGGTGCGTAATGTAATCAACACAAATATCCTTAGACAAAGCATTGCTGTTTTATCCCTAGTGGCAATAGCACATCCACAACCTTAGAACTTTCTGTCACTGTCCCAGATTCAATGGAGGCATGAACCCACTATCGAGCATAAATACTCCCTCTTGGAGTCACAAGTATCAACTTGGCCAGAGCCTCTACTAGCAACGGAGAGCATGCAAGAACATAAACAACATATATATGATAGACTGGATAATCAACTTGACATAGTATTCCATATTCATCGGATCCCAACAAACACAACATGTAGCATTACAAATAGATGATCTTGATCATGATAGGCAGCTCACAAGATCTAACATGATAGCACAATGAGGAGAAGACAACCATCTAGCTACTGCTATGGACCCATAGTCTAGGGGTGAACTACTCACACATCAATCCGGAGGCGATCATGGTGATGAAGAGTCCTCCGGGAGACGATTCCCCTCTCCGGCAGGGTGCCGGAGGTGATCTCCTGAATCCCCCGAGATGGCATTGGCGGCGGCGGCGTCTCTGGAAGGTTTTCCGTATCGTGGCTCTCGCATCGCGGGGTTTTCGCAACGAAGGATTTAAGTAGGCGGAAGGGTAGGGTTGGAGGCGGCGCGAGGGGCCCACACCATAGGGCGGCGCGGGCCCCCCTCTGGCCGCGCGGCCCTATGGTGGCGGCGCCTCGTCGCCCACTTCGTAATCCCTTCGGTCTTCTAGAAGCTTCGTGGAAAAATAAGACCCTGGGCGTTGATTTCGTCCAATTCCGAGAATATTTCCTTTGTAGGATTTCTGAAACCAAAAACAGCAGAAACTGGCTCTTCGGCGCTCGTCAATAGGTTAGTGCCGGAAAATGCATAATAATGACATAAAGTGTGTATAAAACATGTGAGTATCATCATAAAAGTAGCATGGAACATAAGAAATTATAGATACGTTTGAGACGTATCAATGGCTTTCCACAGTAAGCCCTCCCAAAACAGTTTTCCCCAAAACATACTTTGTCTAAATGAGACCACAATTCTCACACTCATGTATATTTGTATTGCAAATAGTTTGAGGTAGGCCAAGATGGGTTTCATTGTACAAAACACGCATTTTCCCTTTTTTAAATCTTATATTTGAATCCCTTAGTCTGTTTACTATTCAGGTGCCCTTGGTTTCTTGATACTACTCAGTTTTTCCCTTTCCTTTCACAAATTTTCACAGACGTCGAACATTGCTCTGATTGGTCTAGCCCATGTCACGCGGATCGTGCCCGTCGATCATTGATCGTATGATCTAACGGGCAGGATAACCCCCCCTCTCTCTCTGATCGGGGCCACCACCCTCTCTCTCTCTCGGTCGACGGTTAGCTTCCACCCTCTAAGTATGCTAAAGGACGGTTACCTAGTATGCTGAAGTTTGGTTTTCTGTATTATTTTTCACGCGCTAAAAATTATAAACTCTTTTAGTTATTACTTTTCACGCAAAAAATGATAAACCATCACCGATTTGTTGTAGCCATTACTTTTCACACAAACGTGATAAACCATCACCAATTTGTTGTAGTCATTAATTTTCACGCAAAAAATTGATGGTTGTAGCCATCACTCCGGTCTTATTTAATTGAATCGGATTTAGTACAAATTTGTACTGAATCCGAGTCAGTTAAAAGAGACCGGAGGGAGTACTTTTCACGCAAATAATGATAAACCATCACCGATTTCATGTAGCCATTACTATTCACGCTAAAATTGATAAACAAAATAATCTATCTATCTCTGTATTTGAAGTTTGGGAGGGTTCACCATCTACTTATGTTAACTTTCGAGGTTTTGACCTGAAAATCAAATGGGTATTATAAAGGGAAATAAAAGTTCAAAAAAATGTAAAAACGAAACAACCTACCTATCTTTATATAGAAGATCATCTGTATAATTTTTGAGGTCATTTAGAGAAGGCCGAAAAAACCTAACTTGTTACAAAAGCTGGTTTCAGTGAGACCTAACCAAGTTTGGCATACATGATGTCATACCTATAACAACAAGTATCTAAAAGAGAAAGTTTCACAAAGTTTGAAATTTAGGGTGAAAATGATGTCATACATGATGCTGTTTTTCGAGGTTTTGACCTGAAAATCAAGTGGGTATTATAAAGGGAAATAAAAAGTTCAAAAAATGTAAAAACAAAACAATCTATCTATCTATGTATAGAAGATCATCTGTATGAAATTTGAGGTCATTTAGAGAAGGTAGAAAAAATCACCTTGTTAGAAAAGCTGGTTTCAGTGAGACGAAACGGCATGCGCTTAAGCAAAGTGATTTTTTCGAACATCTCCAAATGACCCCAAATTTGCCATACAAGGAATATCTAAAAAGTGTCAAAAACTTTTGCCGAACCGTATAGCTCTATCAAAAAGAACCTCACCATGGTGCCAGTATAATTTTTAATTACAAACTTTCGTATTTTACCTAACCTTCAACATGAAACTTGTTTCAAATTCATTTTGGCGTACAAGAAACAAATCCCACCTTGATTCGAGCACCACAGCCTCCAAACGATGCCGATGCCGATATCGACATGGTCAGAACGGCTATGCTCGCCGCCACTGCTAGGTCACCATCGGGATGCACCCTCAATCGCGTCCCCTCATTCGATCATTGACACACCAGAGATACCGCCGAGGCCAATGACGAACGTACATGCTGATGCCAATGCCGAACATGCACGCCGCTGTGGGCACGGCCACGCCACCCCGCTATGCTGGACGCCATAGACCACCGCAAGGTCTTTCCCTTCGCCACCACACTCTCCTAGCACTCATCTATACACGCCAGAAAGGAGAGACACTAGTTTTCTCTACATTGCTCGCGTTCGTGTCCGACACCGTCAGTCAAAGTGTTGAGGTAGTCGTCGATGTCGTCGACCATATCTTCTCTTCTTTGCATGGTTAAACGCATTTAGTTCATATCTATCTAATGCGTCTAGTCTCGCCTCATGCAGTTCTTTGTGGACGTCGATCTCATCTCGGCACCCCGCAGGCTACCTCCTCTGTGCCATCGCTGTAGAGCTCCGTTTAAAAATCTAATCCTACCCGTATATTGCCCCTTGTATCAGCGTCATGGCCCCACTTGTCATTCGATATACCGAAGCCCCACTCGTTCGCGTTTTGGTCAGGGATACAGCGATACTTACGATCAAACAAAGATGGATGGTCTGACGTGTCTTTGCAGGCTCTACGTGGCCCCACTAGTCAGCAGATAACGGTCCACCGTCGGGCAACCGGCCGTTACAGCACGTGTGATGGTTTCAGACAAGGGCTTGGGATAAGCGGCTGGGGAAAACTAAGCAAAACTAAGAACCCTATGGCACGGAAATAGAAATCCCTTCTTTAAATGCCAAGATTCAACTTTTGGTGAAGGAGGTAGTGTTTTAAATCTTCGCAAAATAAGGCGACGATGTTGTGGAGCTCGCCGATATAATTTTTGGGGTCAGTGAGAGCAGTGTACAATTAGAGTAATTGAAATTGGCATCTTCACCATTTGTTGCGTCCAGTTAAGAAAAACTATCCTTCAGAATGGGTTGATTCATACACGATGTCTCAATTAGGGAGTTCCAAACTTGGGACATATACATTGTAATGCTTATAATGTAAATTGTTGAGAATGCACAAAAAGTGATATTGCAGGTGTGTGTTGTACGCCCGTAATGTTTAGATTAGCAGATGAGCCATGCTTTGCAAAGCATTCTGTGTTGCAGGGGCGGAGTTTAGTTGAAACAAAACTATGCCATGGCCCGCCCAGCTTTAGAAATTTTCTGTCTACATATTGGTAAATTTAGCCCAATAATAGCCTATTTAATGTCCTTAAGCATGTTGGCCCGCCCAACTTTTTCTGGCAAGCTCGCTACTGCTGCGTTGTCCACTTTCTCAATTGGAATTCAGCAACCAGTAGTGCCAACGGAAAACGCAATTACTGGTATCTCTCTTTTTTTTTTTGCGAAACAATTACTGGTATAGATACCTATATAAAAGTTGGCTGATTTCTCACGCTGTGAGCAGCTCAGGATCAGTTAGCACTATTCATGTGCTATTTTTTTCCAATTAAAACACAACACATAAGCAGGATGTTACAGAAAACAGGTGATGAACAGTGCCCACGATGAACAGTGGTAATGAACAGTGCCCGACGGATGAACAGTACCCTGTGTACAGTGCCGGTCACCATACACAGTTGATATGACCAGCACATAGCCAATTTTTTCACACTCTCTAGCGGTAATTTTTCAACGGAACTTTCGAACAAAAAAAGAAGTTCAAAAATTTAATATATTTTACACACATCAGCCAAATGCGGATATTTAGTGCATTTAAAAAACCCAAAAAATGCCGCCACGGGCGCGGCGATTTTTTCCCTCTCTCGCGGTAATTTCTCGACGCAGCTTCCGATAAAAAAAATAAGTTAAACAATTTAATATATTTTTTAAAACATTTGCACCGTTTAGGAGCAAACAACCAAATACGAATATTTAGTTATTTAAAACAAAAATAAAATAAAATAAATGCCACCACGGGCGCGGCGGTTTTTCCCCTTTTCCCCTTTCTCGCAGTAATTTTTAGACACATAGCCTCCCACACAAAAAAACTTTGACAATTTAATACTATATATTTACCTCACATTTATGCCATTTAGAGCAAACGGATAAATGCGGATATTTAGTGCATTTTTAAAAATACACAAAAAAATGCCGCACGGGCGCGGCGGCACGCCGCGCCAAAGCCTACTATTCTCTCATAAGAAGAGAAGCCAAAATGAAGGCTTCGGTTTACACCATTTCCATATGCTGTCGCATGGAACTTTATCAGACACTTTGATTTATATGTAACACTGGCATGCACTTTATGCAGGTTGACGCAAGGCCTACTTGACAGGCTTGTTCCTCTGCTTGGTGAGAGCTCAAGGACTACCATTCCCTGGGTTCAGCAACAGCGTCGATCTCTGCAGATGTCAAATACTGTATGGCACATGCACTTGCTGCACATGGACGTGGTTTTTGAGTCATTCGAAATTTTAACCTGTTAATTGGGGAAAGATAAACACTTCACTGGTGCACTTGGTGCAGATGGCTTTGATTTAATCATGGATTTTTATGTCCTCATATAAGATCTTAGGTGGTGAGCGGTTCAGGTTTGCACACCAGTTATTGCAGCTTACTTGCATTTAGAAAAATGTAATTGCACATAATGACATGTATATGTACACTTTTGGACTGGATGTTGCAGCTTCGGCCGAGAAAGGCGGTGGTGGTGAAGTTTGCCAAAGTGGTTCGTGATGTATATGTTTTTTCAAAGATTCTTACAAGATGTTGAGTAGTTTCTCCTAAAGAATTTTGTGCAACACAAAATGCCAGAGTTTGCATGCAAAGCCTTGTATGTCTAGCATCCAGGTAAAACAAAGTTTTGTTCTGGAATTATTGTGAATATGATTATCTCTACTAATAAATTACGAATAGGTGGTGTTGGTAGATCAAAAAAACCAATTTCATCCGTCAAAATAACCGGCTCGATCCGCCTCCTATTCCGTCCGTCCGTCCCTCCCGATTGTAAATAAGAAAAACCGGAGCGCAGCGAATTGATCGTCGTCTAAAACTTGGTACGTCAAAAAATCGCCTCCCTTCTCGTTCAATCGCAAAAAACCGCCTCCTACGTCACAACAATCGGTTCGGTCTGCCTTGCTACATCCAGAAAACCGGCAGTTTAAATTGCTCTGATTATTTACACAGGATTGCCACCGCGAAGTGATTTACCGGTTAGATTTTCTTTCTCCTCCCCTGCCTCACCATCTTCTCCGAACCCCTCCCCCACAACTCCGATCTCCTCACGCTCCCTGTATTCCTAGATCCGCCGCCCGCTCCGCTCCCTATCCGGTGCTTGTAGATCACCCCCGCGCGTACGTGCCCAGCTACATGAGTCTCAGAAGGTCCGACGGCAAGGTCGGCCAGCGCCTGCACAGAGGCGTTGTCTGTGCCGACGCAGCTGAGGCTGGTACGAGTGGCGACGTCGAGGGTAAAGATTCTTTTCACAGCGGTTGCGGCCTCGGTGTCGCCCGGCATGGTCCAGCCCACCTGCCCGTCGACCATGAAGGAGGCCAAGTTCCCCGGCCACTAGATCTGCAGCCTGGAGCGACCTACATCGAGGGCTCCGCAACAATGCTGTGGAGCGCTGCTGCGGCCCCAAGGTTCGCGTTGCACTGCTCTACTCCACTAATGTGATCTGCTTGCTTTTGGTTCCCGTCTCAGCTTGCTTGAACCAGCGATTTCCTGTAGACGTAGTTAAAGTTCAGGCCTTGATCCCTTGAGATCGATCTACTGCTCTCTCATTTTGAGAGGATTTTTTTCTGTTTCTTTCCAGGGCACCGGTGAGGCGCCGGCGCGGGACTAGATTCTACATGTGCCGGAGCTGGCGCAGTTGGAGGGAGTCAACTGCCAATATTGTAAGATTTGAGAATTGATGAATACACATGAGAGTGAGAGGTGTGTGTCTTGGAGCACTAGACCGGTGGTGCCGTCATGTTTGTATGAAAGAATTCTGGGTGGCATCTGGACTGAAAATAACCACACTAGCATATTCACAAAAAAAGCCACACTGAACATAATGTATACAACACGTGGGTACCATGGAGTACAGATTGAAATGTTACAATACAAATCACTGAAAACTGTAAAACAGACATAATTTTATTCAAATGAATTATGTAAAAGAAGCATTATTTAGAGCATGTCTAGCAGGCCCCTTACTTTTCTGCCCCGCAAAACACGAGTATTTCGCCCCGTATAAAAAAAGTGCTCCTAGATAGACCGTTCCGTCTAGCAGACCCCGTATTTTACCCCGTAAATTCGTAAATTTAAAATCCCGGGAAACTTGTTTATATTCATAGTTCATAGATAGTCGATCATACATACGGATCAACATATATACATACTAAATTGCGCGATCCTGAATGGATCGCGACTTCTAGTCGGAGAGGTCGACGATGTACGCGTCCGCCTCCGCCTCCCGCGCCTGCGCCTCCTTCACGGCGGCGATGGCCGCCGCCTTCTCTTCTTCCTCCGCCCTCTTCTTGTCGGCGTCGTCCTTGAGGGACGCTGCTATCGCCTGCAAGAAGAGGGGATCTTGCTCCTCCTCCTCCTCCTCCTCCTCCTCCTCCTCTTCCTCCTCGCCAGCGAGCGGAGCTCCTCCGCCGCTGGTGCTCCCGATGCGCGCGTCCCATGCCGCCTTCGCCCGGCGGTTGCGCTCCCACTCGGCGCGCCACTTGTCGAAGTCGGGGCCGCTCATCGGCTTGAGCGGCGGATCCTCCTTGTACCAGCGCCCGCCCGCGGCGAACTCACGGAGCTTCAGCAGGACGTACAGGGCGCCGGCGTATCTGCAGGCCGCACGGCGGCTCCCGGCGGCGGAACGCTTGCATTGGAGACGCCACGCCTCCTCGACGGTGTCCGGCGAGCGGGATCGCTTCGATCCGCTCGCCGGTGACGCGGCACTGCGGCGGCGTGCGTACATGCCGAACGGCGGATGAAATGCGGAGCTAGGGTGGGCGGGATTTCTCGCTGGAGCTAACTAGGGAGGCGGCGGCGCACGGCGGAGCTAGGGTTGCGAGTGAGGGGTTAACCCCTCACTCGCACCTTCGCCCGGTATAAGTTGGGTGCGGCGGTGCGGATTTCCTGGGCCCCGTATTCCGCCGAAACGGGCCGGCCCGAATACGGGGCTTGCTAGACGGCTCAAACCGCGCCTGCCCCGTATCCCGCCGGAATTTTACGAGGTGAGCGGGTTATAAGGGACCTGTTAGACATGCTCTAAGCAGAGTAGACCTTATTGTAAACACTGGCTTGCTATACTTCACAAGAGTATCATCTGAAACATCAAATGGACCCAATTAGGACCTACGGTTTTTTCTTGGCTTCCTCTATGTTTCTTTTTTGTGCTTTCTCTTCCCCCGATGCTGCATGATATTTCAGTGCTATGTCCATCTCCTCTCCGGAGTTGAGAATGTATTTGCCCTGCACTTCGGTTCAGGTTACAAGATCAGATTTTTAATGAATACTAGCAAAAGTGCCCGTGCGTTGCACGGGAGAAGCGAAAACTCGAACGCTTAAATGAATCATCCATGATGATATTTCTCCTGTGCCGTCATCAATCAAGGTTGTCACATTTTCTCCTATTCATGATTAACATGTTTAGTCCTAATAAGATGAGCTTACGAGGCTCTCGGTGCACCAAACTTAAACTTGTTGCATGCTCCATTCCACATTGTACTTCTACGAACTTGTTATGATGGTTTGCAACATCCGTGGCCCATTTACCCTTGGTGTTGCGGAACAAAAGTCGCTGGTTAGAAAAGCGTAGATGAGTTTAAAATTTAGGTTAAAAAAAACATCCACTACTCAAATTTAGCTCAAAGTCATTTGACCGGCCTAACTGAATTTCTATATGCTGCCACGAATTTTCTATATCTTATATTTTAACCCTCAAACAATAGAGATACAGGAAGTCCCGACATAATGGCGTCAGGGGCTATGTGTTTTGATTTTCTTTTTAAAATCATCATCTTGTGTCACTTTGTGATCTGCATAATTAAAGCATATTTCATAGTGATATTTATCTATAACACATGTACTACTTTTGATATTATACAATGAAAAAAAACACAATAATATGTTAAATAGAACGCAGCAATGAAAACATGATATTATACAATGAAAAAAAAAGCACAATAATGTATACGACTCTTACTCGATTTGCATCTTGACAGCAAGAATACACATAATGATTAGGTATGTTAGTGCAACGGTGTAACCTTATAAGAGCGAATTTCAGGCCCAAACAACCTTTTGAACTACATGATAGTTTCAGTATAGTTTTTGGAGGAGGCATGATTTTTCACAAAACTGTCTGCAAGTAACAAAGTTTTATATATTTAATCAATCAATCAACGTCTACCAGATTTTGCATTGACAAAGTCTTGAAGCAGATAATCATGCTTCTAATCGGAGAGATGTCTAGCTGAAAGAAAATCAATATCGGTAACACCCTATGATATCTCAAAGCCTTTCAAAGTGCAAGCTGATAGGATTCACGATTGGTTCATAATCTATCTCCTCAAAATCCATGGTGCATCTCTTGTACAAGAATAGAACTTTGCTTAGGCCGGAATTTCATTGAGCACCTAGTGGAAAAATCAAAACTTGAAAACAGAGCATTATTTAATCAACTCATATAGTGAACCAAGCGACTATGATAGCTGTGAGAAGGACACAGTGAAATAGCAACACAGTAATAGAGAATGGATAAACCTGAGCATGGAAGAAGATATGCACGTCTCCCTCAGGAAGAAGGAAACAAAACGATGGCTGGTGGCAAGATGTAATAACCTAGAACATAGGAACAATGAAGGGTAGATTTAGAAATGGGATGTGCATTTCATCGCAAAACGGGGGAAATTTTCGCGCTTATTTGCAACTAAACCTAAGAGGGATCGAGGATCTCTCTCATCTTGCACTTAGGGTTAGGCAATGTGAGTTAGGGAAATTTCGACATGATCTCTTTTGTATCTTGTTGATTTGGGGAATTGATTTCATTTGACAAGTGTTATACATTTAACAATAAGCATTGAACAATATAAAATAGAACTCATAATTCAAACACAATTTATAAAAATTCAAATGACTTTGAATTTCAAACTGAATATTAAATACAATCTTTAATTCAGAATTTAAACATTACATAGATCAAAAGCTCATAAACAAAAACTTGAGCTTTATTGATATCACAATACAGATTACAAAGTCTTTACAATATTCTTGATACAAGAATGGATGAATCATAAACGTAAATAAGAATAAAGATTACAATTTGCTCCTAAAACTAAAACCTAAACTAAATGCTTGAGAACATCTTCTCGGTCATATTCACCTTCAAACCTGCACAACAAATAACAGATACTAACCAGAAAATAAGTGTTAGAAATTCAGTTTGGACAGTAAATTTTTTAACACTGCACACTTGTGCTTGTCCAAAGCCTGGACAGCACAAGATAGGAATAGGCAGACCAACACTGAGCAGGCCACAAGGGGCTCAAGTTTCCACATATGAAGGCTGCTGCTAACCAAGCAACAGCAAGGCAATGCAAGGGATGAGTCACAAGGTAGTCGGGCCTTGTGTGTCATGGCCGAGTAAAAGAAGAGATGGTATAAAAGGATTACAAACCCTAGAACCAAGTGCACGATCGACCGTGATAAGAATCACCAGGTAAGGGTGAAGTTTGAGCAACACATAGTTCATCCTGTTCTTGCTTAAGAACAACACAAACACATAAAACCTCAGCCATCGAAATCATGGTGACTCGAGAAGATCATCCAAGATCCGGAGGTGAAGGGCTTTGCACAAACCACAAGACTCGCAACAACAAAATATTTCTTTCTAGGAGCTGGAACAAGGTATACCTAGTTCCCGGAAGAGATCCAATGGATCCGATCCATCATATGCATGAACTAAGCATGGGATGAGCGAGATGCTCATATGGGTAGATCATCACTTGGTTTTCACCAAGGATTACCGCCGATCAAAAGCTACTAAGATAGAAACCATCCAGATACGTATCATGTGCACAATAGCTAGAAATCATGCACAGATGCACACACTAGCAAGATCACATGCACAGATAGCACCAGTAGATAGCAAAGATTAGCAGCCAAGACTACACAGAAAATCCTAAGCATGCAACCATCAGAAACCCTAGATTTCTTCACAGGCAAGCATATTGGCATTCATACTTAATATGACTCCCAAATATGCAAGCAAAAAATGAGTAGCCAACAAGATCCAACCAACCATGTGAGCAACCGATCGAGTAGCAAGGCTATCGAGGTCACATCACATTTAGCACCAATGAAGAGCAAGCCAAATAGATCACATCACTATCCGGAAATGGATTCAGACTTTAATTGCTTGTAAAAGAATCATGAACAAGAAATTCATATACAAGCAAGTCATTTAAATCATCACCGCATAAGCAGCTCATCATAATTTAAGTAATCCAAGCATGAATTTATCACAGATCCATGCTAAGCACCGACAAGCAAGCATGTCGTTAAGCAACACGATTTAATCCATAACTACTAGAACAAGTCTAGATAGCTAAGATGAGCAACAAGCACAAGTAAGCATCGAGCATCACCGGAAAAATTGAATCATTTAGCCACAAGTATTAACCGATAAGCTATCATCGATAATTGGATTGATCAAATGGATCAATCATAGCAAGCCAAGTTACACGAGAGAGGTTAGCCAACAAGCAAGAAATGATCCAATGGATCATTGGCTTGCATAGGAAGCACTCGAAGCATATCACAGTGCACCATCGGCACCCACAAGTTTCACCGATGCACAGCAAAGCACACCTAGACAAGTAAGTGTAACATGCTAGTAAGCACAAACAAGCCCATAAGCCAAGCATCGCATGGATAGCAAGTTCATAAGCAAGCACAACAGAGCATAGCCAAATTAGAGCAAGCTAGGAGCAACAGTTAAGCAAATAGAGCATGTACAGCAAGCAAGGCAACACTGGCTAGTACCAGAAATTGGTGATTTGGCCATGAGCTTGCAAAGCAAAGGGAAGCAGAGAGGCGGATTTAGCAACCATGGCAGAGTTCCGTGTGATCACAGGATCACCGTAAAGTAACAGAACATAAGGAAGAAGAAGCACAGTAGCTTGAGAGGCGCAGGCATGGAGAGGAGAAGGAGATGGAGTGGATTACTTACACGCGCCTGGTGGCAGAGGCTATGGCATGGCGAGGCAGTGCTCGCGCGGCCATAGCAGCTGCAAAGCCAGGGAAGGCGCCGGCGTTACGCCGATGAACACCACCACGAAGCAAGCACGACACGGAGACGACGGCACAGGTACTGCCAGCAGCACCTGCGCCAGGTCGGTCTCAGGGGCGCGCACGTCGACGGCGAGGACGAGGCTCGTCGGAGACCACCAGATCGCCCAAGGCGATTCTCCACGAGATCCAGATGGAGGCGATTCGCCAGGAGAGGACGAGAAGGGAAAAACTGCGCGGACAGCTCAATAGATCTGCTCGCGGCGGTTCAGGATCGGTAGGTGGCTACGGCGGAGGAGCACGGCAATGGCCGGAGCAAGGCGGCGGCCATGGCGGCGACGCCATCGCCACGGGGTCGCGAGAGGTTAGGGTTAGAACGAGTGAGAGAGAGAGACGAGTGAGTGTGCGAGGTGGGCCGCTTCGGCGCCACCGAGCCACTATGGGGCAAGCCATAATGGGCTGTCCCATGGGCTTCGAGTATTGGGCTGGGTCCAATAGGGGCCAGGGGCATTTTGTCTTTTAACAATTATTAAAAAGACCAGAACTTTGCCAATTTTTAATAAATAAAATACAATTCTAAAAATCCATTAAAAATTGGATTTATGAATGGAAAATAAATCTTAACAAAGATAAAATATGAAATGGAATTTATGAAACAAATTCAAAATTATGAATTTTAAGAATTTAAATAATAACTTGGAATTTAAAATTATTATTTCCTTGTATTTAAAATTCAAGGAAAAATCTCAAATAAGTTCAAATACTTATTTTCAAACATTTCAAAATGAAATTCTAATATTCCAAGTCATTTCTATTGCAAAGGGTATTTTTCCAATAAAATACTATATTCCTTTTTATTCCAAAAACTATAGAGATAACTTTATAATTTCAAATTATTTTTGGAATGACTAAGGAAATCACCAAGTAAATAGTTTTACTTTGAATTGTTGTACTTGTGTGAATTACAATGATTAATACTTTTAAATCAATTGTAAATTACTGTCAAAGACATAAATCTTAATACAACCCTAAATTGTAATAACTCCACGGGGAAAGGGATTCAACATAAAATAATACATCCATGATTGCATTATTTGGATTTTATAACATTGTCCTTTGATGACCCACAAGTATAGGGGGTGTATCGTAGTATCTTCGATAAGTAAGAATGTCGATCCCAACGAGGAGCAGAAGGTGTTGACAAGCAGTTTCGATGAAGGTTTCACTGTAAATGCTCACGGACAAGTATTCGGGAGGTTTTGATGTAACGGATGAAATAAATACGAGTAAGTAAAATGCGAGAGAAATAATTGCAGCGAGTGGCCCAATCCTTTTTAGCACAAAGGACAAGCCGGTTTGTTTACTTATAATGACCAAACGTTCTCGAGGACACACGGGATTTTAGTCTAGTGCTTTCGCTACATACGGCTAAATAATCTTCATTGTTATGATAAGTGTTGTGTGGGTGAACCTATGCTAATGTACCGCCCTTCCTAGGACTAAATACATACTTGTGATTATACCCCTTGCAAGCATCCGCAACTACAAGAAAGTAATTAAGAATAAATCTAACCACAGCCTTAAACTCCGAGATCCTCGCGATCCCTCCTCGCATCGATATACCAACGGGGGTTTAGGTTTCGTCACTCCGGCAACCCCGCAATTAGCAAACGAATACAAGATGCATTCCCCTAGGCCCATAAATGGTGAAGTGTCATGTAGTCGACGTTCACATGACACCACTAGAAGAATAACACCACAACTTAAATATCACACCATTGAATATTACTCAACCATAGTTCACTACTAACATTTAGACTTCACCCATGTCCTCAAGAACTAAACGAACTACTCACGAGACATCATATGGAACATGATCAGAGGTGATATGATGATGAATAACAATCTGAACATGAACTTGGTTCAATGGTTTCACTCAATAGCATCAACAACAAGTATGAATAGATACCGGGAGAGTTTCCCTATCAAACAATCAAGATCAAACCCAAATTGCTACGGCGGTGACGAGGTGCTGCGGAGGAGATGGCGATGATGATGGTGGAGATGATGATGATGGTGATGGAGATGATGTCCAGCTCGATGACGGTGACGATGGCGTCGATTTCCCCTCCCGAGGGAATTTCCCGGCGGATTCCTGCCCGCCGGAGAGCTCTTTCTCTCTCGGTGTTCTCCGCCCCGCGAGGCGGCCGTAACTCTTCGCGAGGTACCCCTTCCGGCTTAGGTTTTCGGGACGAAGGTTTTCGCGAAGAAAAGGAGGCGAAAGGGGTCGTGGGCCCTCCACACCACGTGGCGGCGCGGCCAGGCATGGGCCGCGCCGCCCTAGGGTGTGGGCCCACCCCGGCTCCTCCCCGGCCCCTCCTTCTGGCTTCCTTCGTCATCTTGAAAAATAGGATTTTTGGTATAATTTCCTTCCAGAGTTGATCTTCCGAAATATTGCGTTCTGACGGTGCTTTTTCCAGCAGAATCCTGACTCCGGTGTTCAATCCTCCAAAAATGATGAAACATGCAAAATAGATGAAATAACATAAGTATTGTGCCCCAATATGAAATATATCAATGAATAACAGCAAATTATGATATAAAATAGTGATGCAAATTGGACGTATCAACTCCCCCCAAGCTTAGACTTCGCTTGTCCCCAAGCGAAACCGAACTCGATAGACATGACCACATGTTTATGGAGTGAAGAGTCGATAAACAAAATACGGACAAGAAGCATCATATTCATTCTCACAAGACATTATAGTAAACAACTTCTTCATATAACTCAATCTTGAAACAAGTATAAGGTAATCACAAGTAAAGGTGCATAAGGAATCATAATTGGTGATGGCAAACTTTGTTCTTGGTCAGAGAACATTTAACAAATTATATTCATCTATCGAGCAAGGTGCTCTCATATTAACAGTCGATGGTAATCTTGCATACTCAATCATAATGGTCTCTTCATAATCATTGATAACTTGCAAAGCTATATTCATTCAGATAAAACTTGTACTAAACAAGGAAGAATAAAAGACATGATGTAGCAAATCACAATATAATGGTTTGATCACAACTACTCAAATGCTTGCTTGAGATGGAGAGAAATAGGTTTACTGACTCAATCATAAAGTAAAAGACAGGCCCTTCGCAGAGGGAAGCAGGGATTAAATCATGTGCTAGAGCTCTTTCAGTTTTGAAATCATATAGAGATAATAAAAGTAACATTTTGAGAGGTGTTTGTTGTTGTCAACGACTGGTAGCGGGTACTCTAACCCCTTGCCGGACAACCTCCTAAGAGCGGCTCCCATAATATTTTCATTTTGTGTGGCACTCCTTCCAACCTTTCTTTCACAAACCATGGCTAACCGAATCCTCGGGTGCCTCGCCAACAATCTCATACCATGAAGGAGCGCCTTTTATTTTAGCTTTATGATGATGATGACACTCCCCCCAACCTTTGCTTACACAAGCCATGGCTAACCGAATACTTCGGGTGCCGTCCATCAATCACATACCATGGAGGAGTGTCTATTTAGTTTAATTAATTTGGGACTCGGGAATCCCATTGCCAGCTCTTTTTGCAAAATTATTGGATAAGCGGATGAAGCCACTAGTCCATTGGTGGAAGTTGCCCAACAAGATTGAAAGATAAAACACCACATACTTCCTCATGAGCTATGAAACATTGACACAAATAAGAGATACTAGGTTTTGAATTGTTTAAAGGTAGCACATGAAGTATTTACTTGGAATGGCAGAAAATACCATGTAATAGGTAGGTATGGTGGACACAAATGACATAGGTCTGGGTTAAGGTTTGGATGCACGAGAAGTATTCCCTCTCAGTGCAGGTCTTTGGCTAGCAAGGTTAATTAGCAAGCATAAGAGTCGAGGGAAACAAACAAATATACATATGATAGAAACAATCATGCATCTTCCTTGTAAGCACAAACAATTTTAACTTCGAATAATGAGCTATGAGCTAACAAGAAAGACAATGAAACATCTACATGTATTTCTCTTTTCTATTTAAACCTCAAAGCGTTGTTGCTATTGACCAATGCTAAGTTTGCCAAAACCAAATAGATTTATTCAATGCTCCCAAAGTGATACCTATACTAACAACAAGACGAATCATATGGCAGAAAGTGCAAACTAAAATAAGATGCGCAATATGTAAATGATAAGACTTCTCATTGATATTCCATATCGATAACTCACACCAAGGGATACATAGACAACTAAAGGAGAGATACTTCCAAACGCAACCCATCTCATATGATAACTTCCCTACTCATGATATGACACTACTTGACAATAAAAGTAAAAGATAGTGATAATGTGATACCGCGGCACTCCCCCAAGCTTGGAACAAACCAAGGGGATGCCAATACCGATGATGAATTACTCCTTCGGCGATGGTGGTGATGAATTCCCGTCATCAGACTTCCAAGGAAGAGGCTCTCCATCAAGAAACGACATCTTGGTCTCGGGAATCCTGAAACTGGCAGCACGGCTTATGTATTTAAACCTATTTTCATACTCACAGTTTTGATTCTGAACGTCATAGAGTTGTGCTTGGAGCTTGTTGGTGGTGTCGTGAAGTGAGAGGATGTCGCTCCAAAGCTTTCCAGTTTCCTTCTCATGTTCAGCAATGAGTTCGGACACAATCTTGTGGAAGATATCCACCTCACGCTCAGCCATCTTCTTGTACTTGAAAACCTCTTGTTCTAGCTTCTCCATCCTGTCTTCCAGGCTTCCTTCTCCTTTAGGACCCTGGACATCCTTGACCTGCAGTTCTCCTTCAACGAGCAGCAACTCCTTGGGGTGCATCTTCAGCTCCTCCATGTACAAGTTGCCAACATCCTTGCTGGAGTCGTCCTTCGGAGCTTCCGACAAAGACATGGTGGCTCTAGATCCGAAGCAAATCCTGGCAGAAACAACTCGAAACAAAACACGTCGAAAACACGATATACGGACCTCCAGGGGTCCGGGGGATTATATAGCAAAAATTTTCTCAACAAAAGGAAAGTACCAGATCGAACCGCGAGTCGGAAAGGGGCGACGGGGCGGCCGGACCATAGGTCGGCGCGGGCCCGAGTCAGGCCGCGCCGGCCTATGGTGCCACGCCCTCGTGCGTCCTTTCCACTCCGTTTCGAACTCGTAATTTCTCATATTTTCCGAAACAGCAAAAATATAGTTCGGAAAGTAAGTTGCGTACTTTTCATTACCAGCATCGTTACCTATTCAAAGTCGAGTTCGGCGGACTCGTCAATTTGTCCTTTGATGAAAGCTTCCGGTGTTTCCACTTGAATAATATCAACATCAACATTGTAAGAATCACCCGAGATATAATGCTTGAGTCTTTGTCCATTCACCACTTGCGTAGCATTGCCTTGGAGAGAGCTAATCTTGATTGCTCCTGAGCGATACACCTCCTCGACAACATATGGTCCTTCCCATTTCGAGAGTAATTTCCCCGCAAAGAATCCGAGACGAGACCGATACAATAGGACTTTATCCCCAATATTAAACTCTCTTTTGATGATCCTCCTATCATGCCATTTTTTAACTTTTTCTTTAAAGAGTTTAGCATTTTCATAAGCTTCGCTTCTCCATTCATCTAGAGAACTTAATTGTAACAACCTCTTATCACCGGCAAGTTTAGGATCTTTATTTAATTCTCTAACAGCCCTATAAGCTTTGTGTTCTAACTCTAAAGGTAAATGACAAGCTTTTCCGTAAACCATTTTATAAGGTGACATTCCCATGGGGTTTTTATAAGCAGTTCTATAAGCCCATAGTGCATCTCTCAATTTACTAGTCCAATTCTTTCTAGATTTATTAACAGTCTTTCCCAAAATAGATTTAATTTCTCTATTTGATAATTCTACTTGACCACTAGTTTGAGGATGATAAGCGGAAGCAATTCTATGATTAATACCATACTTAGCAAGAGTCTTTCTAAAACCTCCATGAATAAAATGAGAACCTCCATCAGTCATAATATATCTAGGAACTCCAAATCTAGGAAAAATAATATCTAAAAGCATTCTTAAAGAGGTCTCACCATCAGCACTTTTTGTAGGTATAGCTTCCACCCATTTAGTAACATAATCAACAGCAACAAGTATATGAGTGTTACCTTCCGAAGAGGGAAAAGGTCCCATGAAGTCAAATCCCCAACAATCAAATGGTTCAATAACAAGAGTATAATTCATTGGCATTTCATTACGTCTGGAGATATTACCAACCCTTTGGCATTCATCGCAAGATAAAATAAACTTTCTCGCATCCTTGAAGAGAGTTGGCCAATAAAAACCTGATTGCAAAACTTTTTGCGCGGTTCTTTCTCCGGCGTGATGTCCTCCATAAGCACTACCATGACATTTACTCAATATCTCTTGTTGTTCATATTCGGGGACACATCTTCGCATAATACCATCCACTCCTTCTTTATATAAGTGTGGGTCATCCCAGAAATAATGCCTCAAATCATAAAAGAATTTCCTCCTTTGCTCGAAGCTGAAAAGGTTGGAGGCAAATACTTGGAAACAATAAAGTTAGCATAATCAAGCATACCATGGACTGTCTCGCGAGCTCACCTTTATTACAGCCAATTGTTCATTTGGAAAACTATCATTAACGAGAACAGGATCATAAGCAATATTTTCCAATCTAGACAAATTATCGACAACAGGATTATCAGCACCTTTCCTATCTACAATATGTAAATCAAATTCTTGCAACTGAAGTACCCATCTAATAAGCCTTGGCTTAGCATCTTTCTTTGTCATAAGGTATCTAATTGCAAGCATGATCAGTATGAATAGTAACTTTTGAATCAACAATATAAGATCTGAATTTATCACAAGCAAAGACTACAGACTAATAATTCTTTTTCAGCTTGTAGCATAATTTCTTTGAGCAAGCATCAAGGGTTTTACTAGCATAATGAATAACATTCAATTTTTTATCTACTCGCTGTCCAAGAACAAGCGCCTACAAGCAAAATCACTAGCATCACACATAATTTCAAATGGTAAATTCCAGTCGGGGGTTCAACTATAGGAGCAGCTTGTTAAGGCTTTCTTAAGAGTTTCAAAAGCTTCCTTACAATCATCATCAAAAACAAATGGTACATCTTTTTGAAGGAGATTAGTAAGAGGCTTTGAAATCTTGGAGAAATCTTTAATAAATCTCCTATAAAACCCAAGCATGACCAAGAACACTACGAATACCTTTAACATCCCTCGGATAGGGCATCTTCTCAATTGCTTCAACTTTAGCTCTATCAACTTCAATACCTCTTTCGAAATTTTATGTCCCAATACAATTCCTTCATTAACCATAAAGTGGCATTTCTCCCAATTAAGAACAAGATTAGTTTCTTCACATCTCTCGCAAAACTTTATCAAGATTTCGCAAACAACTATCAAATGAATTCCCATAGACAGAAAAATCATCCATGAATACCTCTACAATACTCTCACAAAAACCATGAAAAATAGCAGACATGCATCTTTGAAAAGTAGCAGGAGCATTACATAAACCAAAAGGCATACGCCTATAAGCATAAGTTCCATAGGGACAAGTAAAAGTGGTTTTCTCTTGATCTTTAGCTTTAACAAGCAATTTGTGAAAACCCGAATAACCATCAAGAAAACAAAAATGAGTATTTTTAGATAACCTTTCTAGCATTTGATCAATAAATGGTAAAGGGTAATGATCTTTCTTAGTAACTTTATTAACTTTTCGAAAATCAATGCACATTCTATACCCTACAACTACTCTTTGAGGAATGAGCTCATCATTATCATTAGGCACAACAATCATACCTCCTTTCTTGGGAACGCAATGCACAGGACTAACCCATCTACTATCAGCAATAGGATATATAATACCAGCTTCAAGAAGTCGTAATACCTCATTCCTTACCACTTCCTTCATCTTCGGAATTAGACGACGCTGAGGTTCAACAACAGGCTTTGCATCATCTTCCATATTAATAGCATGTTGGCAAATAGATGGAGAAATCCCCTTTAAATCATCAAGAGTGTAGCCAATAGCTCCTCGGTGTTTCTTCAATATTCCCAATAACCTTTCTTCTTCAAACTCGAAAGCTTAGAACTAATAATAACAGGATATATTTTCTTATCATCAATATGAGCATATTTAAGATTATCGAGTAAAGGCTTTAAATCAAAAACAGGATCTTCCTTTGGTGGCGGTGTTGTACCCAAATCTTCCACCGGTAAATCATGCTTGAGAATAGGTTGGCGAAGAAAAATCTCCTCAAGCTCCTCTCTTTCTTTCCTAAAAACTTCACTCTCGCTATCCTCCAGATGTTGCTGCAAAGGATTATTAGGAACAAGAACAATAGATGCACACTCGCTCCATTTTAAAATCATTACTAGGCAAATCAGCTTTATAAGGAGTTTTAGTAAATTTAGAGAAGTTAAACTCATAAGATTCACCAGCAAATTTAGTCAAAATTTTCTCTTTCTTGCAATCTATAATAGCTCCACAAGTATTTAGAAAAGGTCTACCAAAAATAATAGGACAATAATCACTAGCAGCGGACCCTAGTACCAAAAAGTCAGCAGGATATTTAATCTTACCGCATAGGACTTCCACATCTCGAACAATACCAATTGGTGAAATAGTTTCTCTATTAGCCAGCTGAATAACCACATCAATATCTTCAAGTTCACAAGAATCAATTTCGTGCATAATCTCCGTGTAAAGCTCATACGGAATAGCACTAACACTTGCACCAATATCACATAATCCATAATAGCAATGATCACCAATTTTAACAGACATCATAGGAACACTAGCTTGTTTGGGTTTATTAGGATGTGAAACAATATTAGAAGCATCTTCACGTAAAATAATATGACCATCCTCCACATTTTCGAGTCACAAGATCTTTAACTATTGCAACAACGAGGTTCAACTTTTATTTGTTCTTCGAGTTCTACGGGTTTCTTTTCACTTTTATGAACTGCACTATTTATAACAGAGTACTCTTTCATTTTAGCGAGAAAAGGAGTTTTTTCAATATAAGCTTCGGGAATAACGCGATCAGCAGCTTCAATTACAACACACTTATTAATAGATGAATCAATTTTATCTTTATACGGTTCATGATACTTATCAAAATTCTTCTTTGGCAATTCATAATGAGAGGCAAAAGCTTTATAAAGATTTACAGCGACTTGAGAATCAAGACCATATGTAGCACTCATATTACGAAATTTATCAGTATCCATAAAAGCTTCAATGCATTTATAATCATAAATTATACCGGATTCTCTACCTTTGTCGTTCTCCCAACCTTCGGCATTTTCTTGGATCCGATCAAGAAGGTCCCTTTTAAACTCTTCTTTGTTGCGTGTAAATGATCCGGAACAAGAAGTATCCAGCAAGGTCTTGTCTTGAAAAGAAAGTCTTGCATAGAAATTATCAATAATAATATTACCAGGAAGCTCATGAATGGGGCATTTGAGCATTAAAGACTTCAATCTCCCCCACGCTTGGGCAATACTCTCTCCATCATGAGGCCAAAAATTATATATGCGATTCCGATCTTTGTGAATTTCACTTGGAGGATAGAACTTAGAATAAAACCGGGGCACAATATCATTCCATTCGAGAGAATCCCCATTATCCAGTAATTTATACCAATGCGCCGCCTTACCGGACAGCGATAAGGAGAATAATTTCTTCCTCACTTCATCCATAGCAATACCTGCACATTTGAATAACCCGCATAATTCATGCAAAAACAAGTAAATGATCACCAGGATGGACAGCTTCCATCCCCTTCATAGCGGTTATCCATAACATGTTCAATAATTTTCGTAGGTATTTTATATGGTATTACTTCCTCACCTGGCGCCTCATCCACTACCGTTGCAGTAGTAGTAGATTTCCCAAATAGAAAATGAAGAGAAGATCTCTCCATAATGACTTATAGCAGACGAGCAGTAAATAAAATCAGCACAACAAGAAGGTTTTCCTTACCAATTCCACTTACCAATAGCGCTTCACTCCCCGGCAACGGCGCCGTAAAATAGTCTTGATGACCCACAAGTATAGGGGTGTATCGTAGTATCTTCGATAAGTAAGAATGTCGATCCCAACGAGGAGCAGAAGGTGTTGACAAGCAGTTTCGATGAAGGTTTCACCGTAAATGCTCACGGACAAGTATTCGGGAGGTTTTGATGTAACGGATGAAATAAATACGAGTAAGTAAAATGCGAGAGAAATAATTGCAGCGAGTGGCCCAATCCTTTTTAGCACAAAGGACAAGCCGGTTTGTTTACTTATAATGACCAAACGTTCTCGAGGACACACGGGATTTTAGTCTAGTGCTTTCGCTACATACGGCTAAATAATCTTCATTGTTATGATAAGTGTTGTGTGGGTGAACCTATGCTAATGTACCGCCCTTCCTAGGACTAAATACATACTTGTGATTATACCCCTTGCAAGCATCCGCAACTACAAGAAAGTAATTAAGAATAAATCTAACCACAGACCTTAAACTCGAGATCCTCGCGATCCCTCCCCGCATCGATATACCAACGGGGGTTTAGGTTTCCGTCACTCCGGCAACCCCGCAATTAGCAAACGAATACAAGATGCATTCCCCTAGGCCCATAAATGGTGAAGTGTCATGTAGTCGACGTTCACATGACACCACTAGAAGAATAACACCACAACTTAAATATCACACCATTGAATATTACTCAACCATAGTTCACTACTAACATTTAGACTTCACCCATGTCCTCAAGAACTAAACGAACTACTCACGAGACATCATATGGAACATGATCAGAGGTGATATGATGATGAATAACAATCTGAACATGAACTTGGTTCAATGGTTTCACTCAATAGCATCAACAACAAGTATGAATAGATACCGGGAGAGTTTCCCCTATCAAACAATCAAGATCAAACCCAAATTGCTACGGCGGTGACGAGGTGCTGCGGAGGAGATGGCGATGATGATGGTGGAGATGATGATGATGGTGATGGAGATGATGTCCAGCTCGATGACGGTGACGATGGCGTCGATTTCCCTCCCGAGGGAATTTCCCGGCGGATTCCTGCCCGCCGGAGAGCTCTTTTCTCTCTGGTGTTCTCCGCCCCGCAGAGGCGGCTGTAACTCTTCGCGAGGTACCCCTTCTGGCTTAGGTTTTCGGGACGAAGGTTTTCGCGAAGAAAAGGAGGCGAAAGGGGTCGTGGGCCCTCCACACCACGTGGCGGCGCGGCCAGGGCATGGGCCGCGCCGCCCTAGGGTGTGGGCCCACCCAGGCTCCTCCTGGCCCCTCCTTCTGGCTTCCTTCGTCATCTTGAAAAATAGGATTTTTGGTATAATTTCCTTCCAGAGTTGATCTTCCGAAATATTGCGTTCTGACGGTGCTTTTTCCAGCAGAATCCTGGCTCCGGTGTTCAATCCTCCAAAAATGATGAAACATGCAAAATAGATGAAATAACATAAGTATTGTGCCCCAATATGAAATATATCAATGAATAACAGCAAATTATGATATAAAATAGTGATGCAAATTGGACGTATCATCCTTACCGGACAATGATGCTTCTTACAGAACCCGAGGTCCAGGTTCCATCAACTGCATTGAACTGCACTATCTCGCAGTCCACAGGCAAGTTCACCCTTGCTCATATCAACTTGATTATTTTCTACTACTTTAATGCAAAGCTATATACTTATCATTCCTGCATCGCAAATGAAATGTTATTTTCCAACTATGAATATGACTATGTGGATGGCAATGGAACCATGGTATGTGTTGATATGGTGGAGGTTCCATTGCAATGGGTTATATCACCCTAGGATTAAATTACCAATGCCGTCCGAGTGATTCTAGCGCCGTACAAACCGCGTTGACCATGAGATCTATAATGGCTCGCGGGAAGCCGGTCGTATCTTTTCCCTTCGCACGCCAACGGATTGGTAGAGACGGTGGGGTGCTCTGGAGGCACTCGCCGCAATAGGTTGGGAAATCCTTTTAAATCCCCATCCATTAGTGATGTTAATCTCTACCATCTATGAAGGATTGTCCGAAGTACACCATGAGTAAAGCCGTATTATCGGGGGAAGTCTACTGGAGGTGTACGGTTGGACAAAAGGGTGGGTTTGCAGTCGCGGAGAAGGCGGTGTGGGCTTGGATCTTTATACCTGGCCTCACACCAAAGGAAGTGTGAACGGGGGCAAGTCTCCTGCGGATGGCAAAAAGGGTGAGATCTCTTGTGGGAAAAGTAACGCACCTCTCGCGAGTGTATCAAATTGTGGCTGTCACTCCTCGTTCCGGGAAGGGAACTGCGAACGCGGCAGGAAAGGAACTCCACGAAGTTCTAGTCAACCTGTGAAGACTGACGGGCATAGTTTTCATAATAAAAGCAACCTTTTGAAGAAATGATTGCAAAACATGCATTGACCAGAGATTTCCTGATCAATGGTCGTAGCTAGTGCATCAAACACCTTTTTATTCTTTTAGAACTTGCTGAGTACCCCTGTACTCACTTTCTTTCGACACCCTTGCTAGACTGTGATCCTGAAGTGGAGGCCATCAACGATGGAGCACCAGAAGGAAGCTACGAACTGGTCTACGAAGAACCCGATCTTACCGATGGAGTGGAAGGCGTGGACTATGGGATAGTCTACGGACCAGATGCCACGGAGGTGGAAGAGTAGTGACATACCCTAGCATCATAGAGCCGAGCAACGTAGAACTTACCTAAATAAGTTGTTGAGCTCTCTTTTATATTGTTATGAGTTGTAATCGTACTTAAGTAGTATCTTAGGGTGTTCTCATAGGACTGTGAGAATACCAACTTGTTAAGACAATGTTTGTAATAAAGTATGGAGTGTTATGACCTGCAATGTTTCGTTGTACCACTCTGAGGGATATGGCAATTTGTGAAGAAGTCCCTTCGCAAAGATCATATCAACGACTTGTATACTACAACATGCAGTGGTATGCTGGGTCACCGCATTGCATCCAACGGTATTGAGCTTTCACTCCATGTCCATCAACCAATCCTCCGCGTCCATAGGCTCGGGCGCGTATGCGAAGGATATTGGCTTGGTATTCTGGAAGTCTGACAGAGTGACTCCCTGATTGTCTGGCCTCTCCACCCTGTTCTGTTGAAGCAGCTCCTGGAAGAACTTGTTTTGCTGCTCCATTGTCATTTGTTTCCTTTCCTCCAACATTTGCATGTATTGGAGGAAGTTCTGCTGCGTCATGGGTGGTGGTGGTGGTGGAAACTGGTTTCTGGCTGCTTCATCAGCCTCTTCCTTCTGCTTGGCCTCGCGCTCGAGGCGCTGTGCTTCGCTCTCCTCACCCGTCAATCCCGACATATCCCCCTAGTTCTGCAACACAAAGTGGTACTCTTAGTTACTCCATGCGCAAGTTTTCTGAGCTCAACTTTGTGCACAGAACTAGTCACGCAATGGAAATCAAGAAGCAAATCCAAATCATACAAAACATATACCATGTATATACATACTTAAGTGGTTTTATTACAATACTCAGTGATGATGTGAGTATGCAAACTCACTTATTGAAGTATATGTACAAATTTATACAAAATATTACATACTACAATACATGTGGTACTACTGTATTGTAGTCTCGCCTCCCATGGTAGCCTCTAGTCGTGCTTCACTCCCGATACATCCCAGGCTTCCATCCGGTCGAACGTGTAGTCCTCCTGATAGAATATGGAACATAGGGTCTTCCCGTCGGCTGGTAGTCGGAATCAGAGGATGATCCCAGAGAGAAATATGTGTTCATGAACTGGTCATTCAGTGCATCATAATCCACCCATCGGGTGTACTCCCCTGTGACTCCGCCATAGGTATTTCCACCATCTGTATCCGACTCGATCAGTATCGGATACTCCTCATCGTCTCCCCTATTAACCTGATAGTTACTGGTTCCGGGTCGTTGTGGCGTCCTCATTCATCTCGGGATTATATCTAAGCTGAATCACTATGGGTTCCAGTATCTGATCCCCAACGCCAACCTGTGGAGTTTTCTATAGGAGTCTCGGAACGCTGATTATTTCCGGATTCCTCTCCACCCTCATATCCTCCATGGGAACTACTAGGAAAGTACCTAGGGGTAATGGGTGTGGTTTGTTGTTCGGGATGGTCAATACTAATGTAATCACCAGCTGAATAAACTGGTGTGTGGACCTCATTCTCCATTGGTTCCTTCCCCTTAGTCTCCTCCTTGGGCTCAGTGAACTCTTCCAGCATTGTATCAATCGCTCCCGACAAATGTCGGTTCAACTGAAAGAACAATGACAGTAGGTTGCGGCTGTTATCCATGTACTTAGCGGCTTCTGCTGGTTTGCGTTTTGCAAGCTTGAAGTGGTTAAGCATAGGATCATCTTCCTCCTCCATATGAGGAATATGAGCGAATTCGGAACCAATAAGCTCTTTCGTCTTATGCTCCCGAATATCAGTGATGGCTCTCATTATGGCTATGTGGTAGGATGTGTTGATAGTTCTAGCCTCACCTGCTGGCATCACTACACTCATTCCTAGGGATTCTGGAAGTCTTAGTCCTACTCTACACTTCGCCAATACTGGACCGTCGTAGTACCAGTATTTCATTACTTGCATTTGGGGATCGCACCCAAATTCAAGTAACATGGCACGAAGAATGTCTGCGAGTCCTCCGTCGTATTCACTCAGGTTTGATGGCTTCACTTTCACCTTACGTCCCGAACGTGGACTTGCCATAGTTGGCTGTAGAATAGAAAGAATATAGATTAGTAATAATGCATCATAATAGAGATAATAAAGAATTATCGCACTAAAAGATATGATTGTTTTATTCTCAAGTGAATATACACCATATTTTTAGAGAATTCTTTACTAGTCCTATTTGACTCCTAACGTTCTGTCCCATTTACTAGGTTCCAACCTAAGGTCAAAGCTTTTGCTCGATACCAACTCGTGGTGACCACCGCATACCTTGCATGTTGTAGTATGCCAGTCGTTGATATAACATTCACGAAGTACCAATCCGCAAATATTACATCCCTCAGAGTAGTACAACCGAACATAGCAAGTCCATAACTCATTCATTTATTATTACAAACAACATATACATATCATCTCGGAGCTCCTCATGGGTCCTAAGAGGAATACTCCTGGGTTCGAGGCGAGCCCAACTTAACTTACAATATAAAAGTCTTACTAGATTATACATTTATTCTCCTCGAGCAGTTAAGTACTAAGAGTTCGTATTGCTCGGATACTACTACTACTTGGTAGGTCTACACGTGCTCTCCTCTGGAACCCTCCCCGGTTCCGTAGACTATGAGATAGTCTACACCTTCAACACCTCCAGAGAGGTCTGGTTCTTCATGGCCGATGATGTCGGCTCCTTCAGGGTTGTTGTTGTCCTCCTCCAGATGGTTCAGACAATCTAAGCAGGGGATTTAAGAGTGGTATGAGTACGAGCGTACTCAACAAGTTCATTATAGAAAAGAGGTGTTTAATGCACTAGCTACGATATTAGACCAGAAAGTCTAATACCAATGCAGGTTTTTATAAACATTTCTTCAAGAGGTTGCTTTTATTCCAAAGAACTATGTCCGTCAGCCTTCACCGGTTTACTAGAACTTCATGGAGTTCCTTTCCGGCAGCGTTCGCGAGTTCAAAATCCCGGAACGAGGGAGTGACGGGTCATGATTCATTACACTCGCAGAGGTGTGTTGCTTTACCCATAAGAGATCTTAACCTTGGTGCCAACCGGGCAGCTTTCCCGTCCACACTTCCTTCGGTGTGAGGCCCGGTATAAGGTCTAGCCAATCATGTTCCTCCGCTACCTCGAACACCCACCCTTTGTTGCAATCTCCGACCCTGGGTCCTCGCCGGTCCTCTTACACCAATTAAGGATGGACCCCGACCACGACGACAATGCAGAGCTCTATCATACATTCCTTCGCCGGCGGTTTGCAACCCATCATAGACCACATTACCGTGGGGACTTCTACGGGTTCCCCTCGCATCTTGTCTCTCGAGATCAAGTGCTTACGATAATGCGCATCCGTTGATGAACGAGAGGTGGAAACACTTTTGACTACTCCGTCCCACTCCGGATCTTATGGTTAACACGGGTATTACGGCACAAGAATCACTGGACGACATTTGTTGTTTAATCCTAGATGGATATAACCCTTGCAATGGAACCTCCACCATTTCAACACATACCATGGTTCCATTGCCCACCACTTATTCATATTCATAGTTATGAAAATAGTGGTTTTGCTTTTTATGCAATAGTGATAAACATAGTACTTTGCAAGTAATTTGATAGAAATACTCAAATGACATGAGCAAGCGATGAACTTGCCTGAACACTGCAAAGTGTTGCAGTTGGATGGTGTGGACTGACCCTTGTCCTCTGTTGCTGAAAAATAGCATCATTGTCCGATAAGGGCAATGGTTAAAGAAGCATTTATGCATGATTCCAGTTTTAGGGTTTGTTCCCCCCTTTCCGATGTCTTATCATTTCATGTGAGAGGTTAATACTAAGAATAATTTAAGGATACTCTGTTTAGGGTAAAATACAACCTTGAAATGTTGTCAAGGTGTTTTTAAAGTCCAAAAACATTAATGGACTTATTTTCATTATTGAAAATATAAAGTGTGATTAAATGGTTATTTTAATCATCAAATTAGGAGTTAATAATTTTTGTCTTCAAAAATTCCATTTCATATTTTATTATTATAGAGAATTTTATCCTGAGTGGTTTTCATATTTTTAATTATTTGTTTAGAGCTATTTGTCATTTTCTATGCATTTTCAAAGTTTCTGTTTATTTGAAAATGTGAAAAGACAGAATTGCCCCTGGGCCCACCTGTCAGGGTGGCCCAGTGGCTAACCCTAACCCGAGCCACACTTGGGCTCGGTCGGACGCACCGTCCCCTTCTCCTTCACTCGCTCGCGAACCCTAGCCCTCGCTCTTGCGACTCCCGCGTCGCCGCCGTCTTCGCCTAATTGTTCCGGCCAACTCCGGCCGTCGCCGCCGGCGAGATATGGTGCATCTGAACCGCCGTTCAACGGCGCTTCAGATCCACCGCTTCGATTTGAATCTCGCCGCCTCCTCGGCTCGTTCCCTTCACCTCTGGTCGCCTGGCGTGGAGTGCCGTGGCGATCTCGTCGCCGCCGACGCTCCAGATGCCGTGGCGTCGCCGTGCCCTGCCGTGGTGGTGCTAGTGCTGCGGCGCTGCCCTGGCCTGGCTTGGCTTGGCGCCGCCGTGCCCTGGCGTGTGCCGCCATGGCCGCGCTCTTCGCCTCACGCCACCTGTAAGTGCTCCGTCGCCTCCTTCTCTGCCTCTCTGCTCTACTCCCTTCTCTCCTCCTCCTCTGCGTCTTGCTCGGTCACAGGCATGTGATACGTCCAAAACGTATCTACTTTCTCGAACACTTTTGCTATTGTTTTGCCTCTAATTTGTGTATTTTGGATGCAACTAACACGGACTAACGCTGTTTTCAGCAGAACTGTTCTGGTGTCTCGTTTTTGTGCAGAAATCCAACTTTCAGGGAAAAACCTCGGGATTTTGACGAAAGGGCCTATTTTCCCGGAATACGCCGGAGCCGGAAGGACAATTGAAGTGGAGGCCCGAGGGCCCCACACCATATGGCGGCGCGGCCCGGGGGGCCCGCGCGGCCATGTGGTGTGGCCCCTCGGCTGGCCTCCGACGCCCCCTTCGGACTACTTATTCGCCTCGACCTAAAAACGCACGGGGAGAAGTCGAAGTCGCCGAAACCCTCCCGAACGCCGCCACATCGCGGAACTCGTCGCGGGAGCCGAAGTCTCCGTTACGGCACTCCGCCGGGACGGGGAATTGGAGGAGATCATCACCGCCATCACCGCCAACGCCTCTCCATCAACCAGCAATGTTTCGCCCATCCATGTGTGAGTAATTCCCCGGCTTGTAGGCCGAAGGGGATGGTAGGGATTGGATGAGATTGGTCATGTAATAGCATAAGATTGTTAGGGCATAGTGCCTAGTGTCCGTAGATGGTACTTTTATGATATTGTTGCAACTTGTTATGCTTAATGCTTGTCACTAGGGCCCGAGTGCCATGATCTCAGATCTGAACATGTTATTATTTCATCATGATATTCGTTGTTTATGATCTTACCTGCAAGTTGTATACACATGTCGCTGTCCGGAACCAATGGCCCCGAAGTGACAGAAATCGGGACAACCGGAGGGAATGGCAGTGACGTGAGGATCACATGTGTTCACGGAGTGTTAATGCTTTGCTCCGGTACTCTATTAAAAGGAGTACCTTAATATCCGAGTAGTTTCCCTTGAGGCCCGGCTGCCACCGGCTGGTAGGACAAAAGATGTTGTGCAAGTTTCTCATTGCGAGCACGTACGACTATAATTGGAACACATGCCTATTGATTGATTAGTACTTGGATACCGTTTTATTATTATCTGCAAATGCCCTGCTATGATTGTTACATGAGTTTCTCTCATCCATGCAACGCCCGTCATCCGTCCCCGTGCCTACGGTATTTTAATCCTCGTTGTTTACTATAATCACCACTGCTCGTCTTTGTTACTCTGCTTCTGTTATTTTACTACTGCTACTACTATAAAACTGTTACTCTTGATAAACTCCTGCGAGCAAGTCTGTTTCCAGGTGCAGCTGAATTGACAACTCCGCTGTTAAGGCTTTCAAGTATTCTTTGTCTCCCCTTGTGTCGAATCAATAAATTGGGTAATACTTCCCTCGAAGACTCGTTGCGATCCCCTATACTTGTGGGTCATCAAGACTATTTTTACGGCGCCGTTGCCGGTGAGCATAGCTTTATTTGGAAGTTCACTTGGATTGATATTGTTCGCTGCAAATTCTCCATCATGGGTAAACCTCGCGATACTAAGGTCGCCATATTACCATCCACTACAAGAAAAGGTACAACTCTGAGTACCTCCGCTGCTCTTGATTCACCATCTGTGATTGATAAACTTGTTTCACCACCACATGCTTCAAATGCTGGTACTTCTGCTGAATCTGAAAACTCTCATAATACTGATAATATGTCTGCTGTGCTTGATGATAGTGGTTCATTGGGAACTTTTCTAGATGCTAAAATTGCTAGGTCTAGACAAATTGAAAATACTGAAACTCCTGATGCTACTACACCTGTTAATTCACCTGAATTTGAATACTCTAGTGATGATCTTGATGAAGATTATGTGGAACTTGATGATGATTTTATTGAAAAATGCCATGCTACTACTGATGCAAGAAAAATTAAAAAGTTGCTTGCAGAACATACCGTTAGATATCAACTTGTCTCCTGATCCTAAATTTTCCACATCTCCTATAAACATTAGGGATAAAGATTATGATTTTTCTCTTGATCTATCTCATATAGCTATTGTTGAGAAAACACCCTTACTGTGGTACTGAAAAAGAAAGTGCTGTTGAACACATGACTGAGTTATCTACTTTGAGTAGCTTGTTTTCTGATGATGTTAAGAAGCGTACTTACTTTGTTGCTAAAATTTTTCCATTCTCATTAAAGGATGACGCTAAAACTTGGTATAATAGTTTGCCACCTAGTTCTATTAAAAGTCCAAAAGAATTGCTTGCTGTTTTCTTTCGGAAATACTTTCCTGCTAGTGCTCAACATGCTGCTTTGCAGAGAGTTTATAATTTTGATCAGGGAGATGAAGAGAAATTGCTTGAGGCTTGGGCGAGATTCTGCTCTCTTATTAGAGCTCTGCCCGACCATGATTTAGAAAAGCATGATTTACTTGATATATTTTATAGTGGACTAACCATTGAGTCTAGGGCATACCTGGATAGTTGTGCTGGTTGTGTTTTCGGGAAAAGAACTCCGGACGACGCTGAAGAATTATTGGCTAAAATAGGCCGGAATTATGATGATTGGACTACGCTCGAACCAACTCCAACGCCAATAGTGAAGAAGAGGGGTTTAATTAAATTGAATGATGAAGATATGAGGGAAGCCAAGAAGTCTCTCAAGGAGAAAGGTATTAAATCTGAAGATGTGAAGAATCTACCTCCTATAGAAGATATATGTGCACTACAACAATACAGAGGTTTGGTAACACATATCTGTAACACAAGAAATTTTGTGTTACTCCACAAAATCCCAGTAACACACCATTTGCGTCCACGCCAAATTTGTAACACAAAGTATGAGAGATGCGAAGAGTGTTACAAAGTTGGAACACATTATCCAGCGTGTTACAAGGTAGTAACATATAACTGGAAAAAAATGAAATTGTGTTACTAGGTTGTAACACATGGCTCGGGAGGAATATAGTGTTACAAGTTTATAATACATAAGATAAGGTGCAAATTCGAGTCAACGCTACCGATACGATGAAGACACAACAATATTGCTTCGGTGCCGGTGTGATCCATGGTAACTTCGGTCCCAAGGTGGATCCCTGGTCACCTTTATTGTTAGGCGGATCGCTGGTGGATTGGTCACTTCCGGCTTATGGTGGATGAAAGGCCATCTTGGCGAGGAAGGAAGATTACTAGAACTTGAAGAAATTAAGAAGTCACATCAAGAGAGTTATCCGTCTCTTCGAGACACACAAATTTTCCTTTTGGAGCATCACCATCCGAGTTACAATGCGATTTCAGGAGCCATGACAAGAATTAAGACATAAACATATAATCGAATCCACATTCTATCCGAGTAAGTTAGATTTTGGGTTTTTTTCTAGGGAAATTAGAAGTCCTCTTTCTCGTATGAAATATGTAAAGAGTTGTCCAAAACTTGCATGAAAAGTCTAGCCACCTCATATATATGTATGATGCGACGACCGATTAAAATTAAGTAAACAATCGTAAAACATTAATACATCTACTTTTTCTTTCTGAAACGCTTGTTCATGCTTTCGTTTTTGGGCAACTTCACATAGATTTTGCCCGAGATCGACAACCGAGCTTGGAGAGGTCAAATCCGGTCAACTTCAGCACATAGTCATCGAAACCTTGGACTCGGAACCCCCCAAGGAACCAAGCGTTCGGGTTTCAAAAGCGCTAGCCGGATTGTCTTGCGTATCACTCTTCCGGCTAGCCTCCTTCGACATGAGTTGCAGCGTATCGCCTCCAGTCGAGGGTGACGAGGACGTGCCAGTACAAGCCGGAAGATTTTCGTTCTAGCATCAAGGCAACAGATTTTTTGCCTTAGCCAAAAACTCTTTGTTCTAGCAGCTAAGCGGAAACTTTCAAGCCTAACAGAGGGCTTGATGGCAAACGAACAGAGGGCTTCTGTCATGAGGGAGAAACATGGTATGGTGGTGTGCGGGATTGACAGTGAACCTACCAATGTGTCTTTCATTGTGGGTGACCATTGATCTAGACGCGCCCAACTAGTTTGTTGTAACTAGATTTTTAAAACGGATATATCGGACATAAATAATCTTAAATTAATCATTCTTTGTCACTACCATCTTCCATGCAAAAATTAAAATTTACTCTTAAAGATAAATAATCTTTATAAAATCCCTGTATTTAGTGTGGTCTATTTGATGGATGAAAATTTCCCGAGTACGATCTATTTGATCGGTGGAAATTTCCTTCTACTTAGTCTGAAATATGCGCGGGCCAGAAAATTTGGGCTAATTAAATTTTGCCGCCTAACTCCTGCAGCGGGGGCAACAAAATTGCGTAATTTAGATTTTGCCGCTGACTCCATCTGTGCGGTAAGGCCAAAAAATTCCCTCCAATAATCTTAACAAAAATCCCTGATTTATAGCCCACCTCGGCCTCACCGCCCTTGACATAACCGCGCCGCCCTCCGTTCTACATCTCCAGCAATGTCGATCTTGACCTCCTGCCCATGCCATCGACACAATCACTCAACGCACAGATCAATAGGAGCGCAACTGCCACGGCCTGGTTCGCCGCCGCCGGCGAAAGCACAAAGCTGCACTACTGCATCTCGCGAGGAAACGAGGTTGTGTATTTTGCTGATCTCCAGTTCAGCAGTCGCCTCCAGATCTCAGGTCCCAATTCCAAGGTGAATGCACGTATAATCTCACCAATGGATGTGAATGCCTCTTTTTTCTCATTTGTTCAGAAATGGATTAGAGATTGGACAGACTGAATATCCTCTTCTTTTGTACTCTGTTCCGTCTCCTCTACTAAATGCATCGTTGATGTCCCCCCCACCTTCATTGTATATTTTCTCTGGCTATATTCTCACGATCCTTATTGGCATGATCTTTTATAGTTTTATCAGTGATAAATTAATGCATATATGGGACCCCCCTCCCGCTTTGGTTAAAAACAACATAATGTGTGTAACTCAAGATATGACACAAGAATTACTCTCTTACATATAGTGGCGCCCCACATCAAATCCAGATCAAGTAATTGAGCACCCTTAGTTTCTTATGATTGCGCGGTTAAATGTGTTCCCAATGTATCAATGATCATCACTGTGCAACTATTCTTAAATCAGTATATGGTTTCATAGATGTCTTTGATTTGATCCTCTTCGGGAGTTGCTCGTGCTTTTCACATTCATACCATTCATTCTACGATTTGTTTGGTGTTGATATTTGTTACATGCATGTTACTGTAGATGGCGTTGAAAATTTGGAACATCAACTTGTACTATGAAGATGAGAATACAAAAATGAAGTTCTAGAAGCCTCAATGGACAGGGCCAATATCTCCTTTTAGGACTTGGTCAACTTGATTGAAGGCGTTGGCTTCTCGGGGGTTGATTTCTTCTACTACTACAGGAAAAAATACCCACGCGGTTGAGGCCATCTAGTTCATCGCGAGGATCATGATGATCATCGAGATGACAACCTCGACAATATAATTGGTATGATACTAACCAAAAAGTATGAATAATATAAGTTGACTTCCACTTATTTAACCAGCCAAGCTCCATGTATATTTGGCCCGCATCTGCCTATAAAACAGTCGATGATTAGTGATGTGAATTAGTGTGTATGATATGATTTAGTGTTGTGAATTAGTGCTGATTGGTGATATACCTAGTGATTTACACTTGTGTTACTCTGAACATGCCATGCTATGCTGCACTAAAACAGAAAGTATGAACACCTGATTCTTTGATTGTATGATAGGATATACTGTGTTGTTGTGCATTGATCGGATTCAGTCATTTTTTTCAATGATTCAGTGCCTAAAATTTGTGTACTATACTGATCTGGAAATATGAAATATCTTGTGTACTAATCTGAGTGTATGAATGATGATGAATGCTTATGTGCTTGGTCCCTGTTGTTTGTGTAGGATGGCAGCAGCAAGTGCTGATGATGTTGAGATGGGTGAAGGAGGACACCAGTGCAGCCTAACAAACACAAGAGGAACTGCTAAATACTATGCTGATCTTGATGATTGTTTTAAAGTTAAGTTATGTACTTACTGTGTTTTTGTGATTGCAATTTGCTAAGTGAAGTCCTAAATCCTAAACTAACCAGTGATGTACTGATCCGCAGGGAGTATGCAAGTGAAAAATTGACAATTCAGCTGTACAAGAAGAACAAAACGATGTAAGCTATCTTTATTGCACTTTTCTGTCCAAATAATACTTATTCTTTCTCCCAAAATTCCTGATTTTCGCTGGTTTTTGGTCCTGTTGTTGACTAAGTCAAGAACGCTTTAGCGCCGCTTAAGCATGCACAAAACGCATAAGCTCTAAGCGGAAGGCCACCGCACCGATTGTGTTTTCCGCTTTCCTGAACCTTGCTCAAAGCTATGATGTTGTCTTTCGAAAGAGCTAAAAGAACATAGTGTGTTCAGGTCGCATCCATGTTTCACATTATTTGTGTTTTTCTTATTAATGGTGGATTTGATCCTACTACAGAATACAGATATACTGCAGTGATTTTGAAGTCTTCAATATATCCAAACAGATGACGTGTGGCACATGCAACTATTTTGGGCAGTGATTCAAAAACACTAGTTGGTGGTGTTGAACTTGGCTGCCAATTTACACATGTGCAAGTTGATGAACCTATTGAGGAACATGAGAGCTTGGTAAGGGAAAGCGAGAACTGTGTCAAAATCGGTGATGCTTTTTCCTCTAGAGTAACAATTGCTTGGCCTTTCAACATGTGTATGTTCCTTCTTGATTTTTGTTAATTTGACTGTAATTTTCTTTCCATGTTGAGAAAAGCAATGGTTGAGACTTGGGAGCTGATATTGAAGCATTGTCTAACAATGGAAAGAAGGTGCAAAATATGAAGGATTGGTGTGAGAAAGATCCATGGGCAGATTGCAGCCACCACGATTGGTGTTTTTGCATAGTCACAGAGATATTAAATATTTCTAGTACTATTGGTTAGCTTAATTTGTTGAGAAGTGCATTATTTTTCTTGAATATGTATCGTTTCTATGTTCATTGTTATGAATGCAATGAAGTGACATGAAACACGCTGGTTTTATATCCATAATGCAGTCCATATGCACGTGGTGTTCACTATATCTATATGATCCCTTTTTATTACACATTGTGGCATATGCCTACCATTTTTATTACGTACAAGTTCAAAGAAATATTTAACTAATAAAATATGAAATTGTGCAGTGCTTGAAATCAAGTCAACCACTGAACGACAATTAATTCATATTGAATATTGTTACTAGCCATAAGGTATTCCAACCGACCGCGGATAAACGTACATGGAGTTCGGTACTAACCACACATAGCTACGTTACAAAATATAGAAAAACATGTTACTATTAATAGAGAAATATGTTCCAAATTGTGTTACTGAGTGCCTATAGGGATCTCTCAATCTTGAATAATTGTGTAACACTAGTTGGTAACATCGTGTTACCAAACGTGTTACTATAGCTAGAAAAACATGTTACTAAGCGTGTTACCATAGCCATAAAACGATGTTACTAGGACTAAGGTAACACATATGGCCGGTGTTAATATGGTACACTTGTAACATCTGTGTTGTGCTATATTGGAACAATTATTATGTGCTACAAGGACACTCACCTAGTTAACACGGCATATAAGAATACATAGAAAGGTAGTTACTAGGGAGCATCGTTAACACCTTTTCTAAGGAACAATATGCACATGAGTGTGTTACTAAAGCTCCTATAGATGTTAGATGGTGAGATAACTGCCCATTCATCCATGATTGAGGGTTATAATGTGCGCCTATCGAATGCCTTTACTAGCGAAGATATGCCGTATTCAACAACCTCAAGCGCAATGCTTAGATGAGTTTGATAATATATATTAGTTAAGCAAGAAAATTTTAATATGAGAGTAGAGAATCATCTAATGGAAAATTCTCAAGCTATTAGTGAATTGCATGATATTGTGGAGAGAACCTCCAATGATGTACGTACAGTTCGTTAGTAATTGCATCGCAAGTATATGGCGCCGTACGAAACTGGTTTTCAAGAATTATCCATGTACCGGGATATTCGGCATTGAGGTAGGCAATTGCAAAGTCGAAGATTGCGACAAGGAGAAATCTTCATACCGCCGAGCAGATTCGTAGGAACTTGGCAAATAGCTATCTTCCGGAGTTGAATAGCAGAACCCTTATACCCGAATATAAGAGGATTGCGTGTGGTTTCAAACTTCTTCCTCAAAGATGGAAGTTTGATCTTGCGATGAGTGTAGACATTGAGGAGGTTCCACTTGCCTTCGGGGCCAACCATGGCGATCCAATCTCCATTGGCACCTGCCCGCTCCTCATCCTTACCGTGTGGCACTAGGCCATCATAGGAGAACCTGTCCGGCGGCACTAGTTTGCACTTGCTGTGCACCGGCAAATCCTCCTTGAACACCCATGGTTTATCCGCCGGGTCACAACGAGAGAACACACGGAAGGCCAAACGGGCTGAGAAGCGAGCGAGTGGCACTTGTATTTGGCTGGCGAAGAATACTTTTGGAGGAACCGACTAGGGACGCGGCGGTGATGGCGTCGCACTGGCTGATGAGCACTTCAAGGGGGCCTTCCGTAAACACCTTGTGAAACAGCCCAGATCCACAGACCCTGCTCGATTTCGCCATCGCAATGAGGCGGGTGGTACAATGGGGTTGGTATTTTCTTGGGAGATCTGCTGATTCGAACTTTGGGAGAGAGATGGCGATCAATGGCGGCGGGTGGGGGTTTGAGTTGGAGAACGAGAGGCTCTCAAAGCTGGGCACTGCTTGGATAGGATGCGAAAGCGCCATGGCGGAGACGCGGGCGCGTGCTATGGAAGGCTGGGCGGAGTGGGGATAGACGACGGAGGTGAACCGAGACGCTCCTCCTCGATGCATATGCGCCTCTGCGGTTTCGAGGAGAGTGTGAATGTGTTCAAAAAAAGAGGAGAGTGTGAATGTGTTCAAAAAAAGAGGAGAGTGTGAGCTGTGACCCGACACCGAGTAGGAGCGAGACGGACTATAGGAGTAGCCCCATCATTACAGAACATTAATCGTGCTTCCTACAATAAATAAGTGAAACATCCCAGGCTTGTGTTGTCTAATCAAATCGATGGCCATGTCCGTATTATGGTGAACAAATAAAACAAATACACACCAACCTTGTTCTTTTTGCAACGTACACCAACCTAGCAAGGCATCAACCTTCTCGCCATCAACTACGACTCCGTGGCTCCGTCCCACCAAAGTTGTCTCAACTTTGTAAAAAAAAACAGTTTTGCTATGTCTCAGTCAACTGAGATTTTCTTAAGTCTAAGTCACTTACAAAAAAGTGCTTTGAGTTGCACTTTTCTGTCAAAAAAGTGCAATTGCACTTTTCTACCGGAAATGTGCAAGCTGGACCGAGTTGCACTTTTCTTTGAGCTGCGATTGCACTTTTACGAGGTGAGCTGAGACTTAAGAAAATCTCGATCAACTGAGACATAGGCTACACAAAAAAATACATCTATCCATCTAAATTTTAACAAAGGTGAGACACTTTTGGTGGGACCGAGGGAGTACAAAAAAACTTTACTACTCCATGCTAGTATCGGCCACTAATTCAAATTTCAACCGAAGGCGTGCTATTTTATGGTCCTGAAAATTGCCAAAAAAAAATACAACCCAAAAATGCAACAGATCCATGTTAAGGGGTACACCCTACGCAATATACATTAAGAAACTTCGAAACTTCAGCGACCTTGTAAGAATGCCCATGACAGTGCAGTTTTGCCAAATTAGGAAGAGACGAAATATGAATTCAACCAAAGAAATCTAAACGAATCCTTAGACAATAGCATAGTTAACACGTTCGGAAAAAAATGATGACTCCAAAAGAACAACATTAGCAAGAAATACTCCATTTTAGTTTGAATTTGCAGTCACATACATATACTAGTAATCTTGCCAAAATACTATAATACTCCGAGCTGCATTCTAGCACTCCAACTAGCTAGCTAATAGTTATGGAGTAGTAGTACTACTATACAAGTCCAAAATACATCCGAACGAACCCTACTTCGAACTAAACTACTCCCTCCGATCTTCGAGTAACTACATTGCAGTATGACTAAACGAAGATTATTGTATAACCTTCTTGTTGATGCAAACGCAGATAGGCAACACACGCTGCAACATGATCGAGCTAGGCGTCGGGGAGCTCGTCGGCTCGATTACCGCCATCAAGGTGTCCGTCGAGAGGTCACGTGGTCCCGGCCGTCGCCGGCGCCGGCGGACCAATCACCCGCAGCTGCGCCTTGTACATCGGAAACAAGCACGCGGCCGACCTGATGCACACACATGACACAATGGTGGTCGGGCCGAGCGCGCCAACGGTGATGGCGAACACGCTACCGTCTTCTTCCCCACTGCCGATGAACAGGTGTCCCCGCGGTTGTGCCGGAACACGAACTATGCACCAGGCGGGTATGCCATACTGGAACGTAAACACTGGGATGAAGTGGGATGCTTGGAGGTGTACCGGGAGCTCCCGCGGCGGGCCGGTGAAGGCTGCAGCCGGTATTGATGGCCTCTGTGCAGCCGCACGGACCATGCGGGCACGCGATATAGTGCTTGTAGGACTCCGTGGAGGCGACCAAGCTATGGCAGCCGACGCACTTGACCATTGCCCCAGATCGATTCGACGGCGGCAATCTTGCCCCAGATCGATTCGACGGCGGCAACCTCGCCGGCTGCTCGCACTTCTTGCACGGGTTCGGCGCAAGCTCGCCGACGCAGCGCCGACAGCCCATATGACCGCCCTTGCACTGCACGGAACAACGTACGTGGCATCAGTTGTCATTGACATTTCTCACAGGTGAACCTAAGAATGAAATCGGAAGGGAGCGACCTTGGATAAGGGGGGTTTGAAGGGCAGCAGGCAGAGGGGCACAAGAAGAGGGACTCCTCCATCTTCAGAGAAGAGTGATCGGGAAAACGAGAACGGGATGGGTTCTTTTTTTTATACATGCCTTGGAGTGGAGTATGGATACTACTACTTATAGGAAGAACTTCCTTGCTAAGAATCGGCGTCGGCCGTACGCAACCATAGATGCACCGGCGGCTCTGCAGTTTGTCAAAATAAAAGGACAGAGCTGCGGTGACTTGAAGTCTCCAAATCTCATTGTGACTTGGTGCCACCATCTACCAACCATTTGAGATCCAACGTTCCAAACTATCTCTTATTTCGAACCTAAAAACACAAATTATGAAAAAAATCCGGTAAAATGTAGATGCCTTGTTCTAAAATCTGTGAATATTTCATCCCACTCGGACGATTAGCTTGTGATTAAAGAGCTTTTTACGTATACGAGCACTAGTTTAAACTAAATACTCCCTCTGATTCATATTAATTGACTTCAATATGGATGTATCTAGAACTAAATGTGTCTAGTACATCCATATTAGAGTCAATTAATATGAACCGGAGGGAGTATATATTTGCTCACAAACCTTTGATTCAAATCGAATGAAACTTCACCAAAATATAAATCGAAATATGCACGATTAACTGGAAGTTCTTGAAATTTTTCTGAGCAATTATAATAATTATTTAGTTTAAATTCTAAGTCGATCGCATACATTGGATCTGAGATGGATGGTGGATGGTGGCACCAAGTCACTGTGAGACTTGGAAGTGTATCAAGTCAGTGAAGCTCTATCCCAAAATAAAAGCTTCGTGAAGGGGCAGTTTGGTTCAAACAAGAAGACAGTGCCAAGCAGTTGTCAAACAATACCCATATAGTCAAATGTACTCCCTCTGATTCAAATGAATTGACTCAACTTTGTCTAGATATATGGATATATCAAGTCACTGAAGCTAAAATAAAAGCTTCATGAAGGGGAAGTTTGGTTCGAAAAAAATACGATGCCAAGCAGTTTGTCAAATAGTACCATAACGTCAAATGTACCCCCTCCGATTCAAACGAAATGACTCAACTTTGTATTTTGCATGTTAAAGGTTTTTCGTAAAACTTGGCCAATCTTAACATAGTTTGCCTTTCTAAAAAAAGATATAAGCCCTAAGGCTCCTTTGATTCATAGGATGGGAAAACCATAGAAATATGAAAAACATAGGATTGAGATTTAATGGCTAGTTGAATCATATAGGAAGATGAGTTGTGTTTGATTGTGCCAAAGGAAATTTTCCATGAGGTATGACCTAATGTTTTATTCGTATAGGATTTGCACTGCAAGATTCCTATAGGATATGTTCCTATGAATCAAACAACTAGTGTGGGGAAAATTCACATGTGATCTAAATCCTACATAATTCCTATACAAATCCTATATATGAATTTTAGTTGTTAGGTCACTTAAAATGACTTCACTTGAAGGGTTACATTTTTGTTTTTTCTGAATTAGTAGTGATGCCTAACCATATATATACCTAAACCAAGAGAATCATCATAAACTTATGTATATTAATAGTAAGCGCATATATGAATGTTTTTTATCTACAAACCCAGGGTCATATATATGTACATAGAAACATGCATATATGCTAGTTTTTGTACCTTGGTGTGTTCCTCTTTTGGGCTATCTCTTTTTTGTTCACCGGTTCGATCACAACCAACGCCCTAGATTGATAAACAAGGTCTAGACGTATTCAAACCAGACAAATCATGTATCTACCCCTAACCCTAAACTCTGTCTTATGAAGTCAAGCATGAAGAGAAGTTGTTTTGGGTTTCAAACATGGAAATTTCAAAAACCCTCTCAAAGAGCTTCATTTTGGAGTGACTAAGAAGGATCCATAGGAAACTATGTACTAATACAGTATAATGATCACCCGAGTTATTAGAGCAACAAGTCTGTCACTTACGTGTGGTTCCCATGCGTGAGGTCCCACACTTCAGTGAGCACAAGTCACGTAGTCTTCTTATGTCATATAGTAAGCATTCAATTAAGTTGATAAACAAGGTCTAGAGACATATCAAACCAGAAAAATCATGTATCTACCCCCTATATATCCCTAAACCACGACTTATGAAGTCAAGCATGAAGAGAAGAAGTGGTTTTTGGTTTCAAACATGGAAATTTCAAAAACCCTCTCCCAAGAGCTTCATTTTGGAGTGACTATAGTTAAGACGCATACATGCTTACTTTTTCATATTCATGTTTTAAACTTGTTCAAATCTTGGTCAACAAACCTACGATTTGACGAAGATTCAAATGGGTATAAAAAAATTAAAACCAAGGTCTGCTCATGTCATATAGTAAGCATTCAATTAAATTGATAAACAAGGTCTAGACATATTCAAACTAGTAGGAAAATCATGTATCTACCCCTAACCCTAAACTATGTCTTATGAAGTCAAGCATGCATGAAGAAAAGTGGTTTTTGGTTTTCAAGCATGGAAATTTCAAAAACCCTCCCAAGAGCTACATATTGGAGTGACTAAGAAGGATAGATGCTTAATTTTTCATATTCATGTTTTAAACTTGATTAAATCATGGTCAAACCTAGAATTTGACCAAGATTCAAATGGGCATAAAAATTCAAAAAAAAAAACCAATGCACATAGTCATCTTATGTCATGTAGTAAGCATTCAATTAAGTTGATAAACAATGTCTAGACATATTTAAACCAGAAAATTCATGTATCAAGCTAACCCTAACCCCAAACTCTGTCTTATGAAGTCAAGCATGAAGAGAAGTACGTGGTTTTTGGTTTCAAACATGGAAATTTCAAAAACCCTCTCAAGAGCTTCATTTTGGAGTGACTACGAATGATACATGCTTAATTTTTCATATTCATGTTTTAAACTTGTTTAAATCATGGTCAAACCTAGGATTTGGCCAAGATTCAAATGGGCAAAATTTAAAAAAAAATCAAGGCACATAGTCTTCTTATGTCATATAGTAAGCATTCAATTAAGTTGATAAACAAGGTCTAGACATATTCAAACGAGAGAAATCATGTATCTACCCCCTAACACTAAACTCTGTCTCATGAAGTCAAGCGCATGCATGAAGATATGTGGTTTTTGGTTTCAAACATTGAAATTTCAAAAACCATCCCAAGAGCTTCATTTCGAAGTGATTAATTAAGAAGCATACATGCATGCTTACTTTTTCATATTCATGTTTTAAACTTATTCAAATCTTGGTGAAACCTAGGATTTGACCAAGATTCAAATGGGTATAAAAATTAAAAAAAACAAAAAAGGTCTTCTTATGTTATATAGTAGGCATTCAATTAAGTTGATAAACAAGGTCTAGACATATTCAAACAAGAAAAATCAAGCATGTATCTACCCCTAACAACCCTAAACTCTGTTTCAAGAAGTCAAGCATGAAGATATGTGGTTTTTGGTTTCGAACATGGAAATTCAAAAACCCTCCCAAGAGCTTCATTTTGAAGTGACTAAGAAGCATACATGCTTACTTTTTCATATTCATGTTTTTAACTTATTCAAATCTTGGTGGAACCAAGGATTTGACCAAGATTCAAATGGGTATAAAAGTTCAAAAAAAACAAGGTCTTCTTATATGTTATATAGTAAGCATTCAATTGATTTGATAAACAAGGTCTACACATATTCAAACCAGGAAAATCATGTATCTACCCCTAACCCTAAACTCTGTCTTATGAAGTCAAGCATGCATGAAGAGAAGTAGTTTTTGGTTTCAAGCATGGAAATTTCGAAAACCCTCCCAAGAGCTACATATTGGAGTGACTAATAGAAGGATAGATGCTTAATTTTTCATATTCATGTTTTAAACTTGTTTAAATCATGGTCAAACCTAGGATTTGACCAAGATTCAAATGGGCATAAAAATTCAAAAGAAAAAAACAATAAAATGAAAAACCAATGCACATAGTCATCTTATGTCATCTATAGTAAGCATTCAATTAAGTTGATAAACAAGGTCTAGACATATTCAAACCAGAAAATTCATATATCAAGCTACCCCTATCCCCAAACTCTCTCTTATGAAGTCAAGCATGAAGAGAAGTACGCGGTTTTTGGTTTCAAACATGGAAATTTCAAAAACCCTCTCAAGAGCTTCATTTTGGAGTGACTATGAAGGATACATGCTTAATTTTTCATATTCATGTTTTAAACTTGTTTAAATCATGGTCAAACCTAGGATTTGACCAAGATTCAAATGGGCAAAATTTTAAAAAAATGAAAAATCAAGGCACATAGTCTTCTTATTTTTGGTTTCAAACATGGAAATTTCAAAAACCCTCCCAAAGAGCTTCATTTTGGAGTGACTAAGAAGGATCCATAGGAAACTATGTAGTACTAATACAGTATAATGATCACCCGAGTTATTAGAGCAACAAGTCTGTCACTTACGTGTGGTTCCCATGCGTGAGGTCCCACACTTCAGTGAGCACAAGTCACGTACGCTAGGTAGGCAAACTCCCGGCCATCTTCTTTGTCAAGAGAGAGGCATCAACACACACACACACTCTCTCTCTCTCTCTCTCTCTCCAATTATCCACCTCCGGTTGGCTGCTCGGTTTTGGCGAGGTCGTTTCTAGCTCAGCTCGTAGGCCATGGTGTGCAGGCTCTGTAGCCATGGCGATTTGGTCGCGCCAAGTGGTTCGTCCCCGGCTGCGACGAGGATCAATCCGGACGGTGCCTATTAAGGACCCGATCGCATTTCTTGCTTTCGGCATGGGGTCTACCATGTAAATCTTAGGGATTTAGACGTAATTTCCTGTTTATTTTGTGTCCTGCTGTAAACTGCGCAGCGACAACCCTGCACAACGGTCAACATCACCGGAAAAAGGATAGACACCATAAATAAGTGGGGCCCCGTGATTGCTCTCCCTTCGTCTCCTCCCGTGTGATCCCTCTTCCTCAGACTCCCGACCTTGCGGAAAAGAAAAATGAAATGAAAGAGTTTCCTCTGGACGGGCAAACACATGTGCTGCCTAGTAATAATAATAATAACGTAAAAAAATCGACCTACAGCTAAACTAGGGTTTTGCCCAGTACTACGGATCAATTTCTGAAAATCCAACTACGGGGTTCGATTTTGGCCTGCTAATATAAAATTATATAATCCGAACTAGTATTCCTCTAAAAAATCATTTTGGTATGCATCGTTTGGTACTTTTCATAGCGAGTGCTTACTCCCTCCGTTAGCAAATAGTCTTCGTATGTCATATAGTAAGCATTCAAGTTGAAAAACAAGCTCTAGACATATTCAAACCAGAAAAATCATGTATCTACCCCCTATATATCCCTAAACCCCGACTTATGAATTCAAGCATGAAGAGAAGTGGTTTTTGGTTTCAATCATGGAAATTTCAAAAACCCTCCCAAGAGCTTCATTTTGGAGTGACTAATTAAGAAGCATACATGCTTACCTTTTCATATTAATGTTTTAAACTTGTTCAAATCTTGGTCAACAAACCTAGGAACGAAGAATCAAATGGGTATAAAAAAATTAAAACCAAGGTCTGCTCATGTCATATAGTGAGCATTCAATTAAATTGATAAACAAGGTCTAGACATATTCAAACTAGCGGGAAAATCATGTATCTACCCCCAAACCCTAAACTCTACCTTATGAAGTCAAGCATGCATGAAGAGAAGTGGTTTTTGGTTTTCAAGCATGGAAATTTCAAAAACTCTTATGTCATCTAGTAAGCATTCAATTAAGTTGATAAACAATGTCTAGACATATTCAAACCAGAAAATTTATGTATCAAGCTACCCCTAACCCCAAACTCTGTCTTATGAAGTCAAGCATGAAGAGAAGTACGTGGTTTTTGGTTTCAAACATGGAAATTTCAAAAACCCTCTCAAGATCGAGCTTCATTTTGGAGTGACTACGAAGGATACATGCTTAATTTTTCATATTCATGTTTTAAACTTGTTTAAATCATGGTCAAACATAGGATTTGACCAAGATTCAAATGGGCATAAAAATTCAAAAAAAACAATAAAATGAAAAACCAATGCACATAGTCATCTTATGTCATCTAGTAAGCATTCAATTAAGTTGATAAACAAGGTCTAGACATATTCAAACCAAAAAATTCATGTATCAAGCTACCCCTAACCCCAAACTCTGTCTTATGAAGTGAAGCATGAAGAGAAGTACACGGTTTTTGGTTTCAAACATGGAAATTTCAAAAACCCTCTCAAGAGCTTCCATTTTGGAGTGACTACGAAGGAGACATGCTTAATTTTTCATATTCATGTTTTAAACTTGTTTAAATCATGGTCAAACCTAGGATTTGGCCAAGATTCAAATGGGCAAAATTTTAAAAAAAATCAAGGCACATAGTCTTCTTATGTCATATAGTGTAAGCATTCAATTAAGTCAAGCATGCATGAAGAGAAGTCATGGTTTTTGGTTTCAAACATGGAAATTTCAAAAACCCTACCAAGATCTACATTTTGGAGTGACTAAGAAGGATATATGCTTAATTTTTCATATTCATGTTTTATTAAACTTGTTTAAATCATGGTCAAACCTAGGATTTGACCAAGATTCAAATGGACATAAAAATTCAGAAAAAACAAAAAATGGAAAATCAAGGCACATAGTCTTCTTATGTCACATAGTAAGCATTCAATTAAGTTGATAAACAAGGTCTAGAGATATATTCAAACCAGAGAAATCATGTATCTACCCCCTAACCCTAAACTCTATCTCATGAAGTCAAGCATGAAGATATGTGGTTTTTGGTTTCAAACATGGAAATTTCAAAAACCCTCCCAAGAGCTTCATTTTGGAGTGACTAAGAAGGATATATGCTTAATTTTTTATATTCATGTTTTCAACTTGTTTAAATCATGGTCAAACCTAGGATTTGGCCAAGATTCAAATGGGCATAATTTAAAAAAATGGAAAATCAAGGCACATAGTCTTCTTATGTCACATAGTAAGCATTCAATTAAGTTGATAAACAAGGTCTAGACATATTCAAACCAGAGAAATCATGTATCTACCCCCTAACCCTAAACTCTGTCTCATGAAGTCAAGCATGAAGATATGTGGTTTTTGGTTTCAAACATGGAAATTTCAAAAACCCTCCCAAGAGCTTCATTTTGGAGTGACTAAGAAGGACATATGCTTAATTTTTCATATTCATGTTTTCAACTTGTTTAAATCATGGTCAAACTTAGGATTTGACCAAGATTCAAATGGGCATAAAATTAAAAAAACAATAAAATGAAAAACCAATGCACATAGTCGATCTTCTTATGTCATATATATAGTAAGCATTCAATTAAGTTGATAACAAGGTCTAGACATATTCAAACCAGAAAAATCATGTATCTACCCCTAACCCTAAACTTTGTCTTATGAAGTCAAGCATGAAGAGAAGTGGTTTTTGGTTTCAAGCATGGAAATTTCAAAAACCTCCCCAAACTTCATTTTAGAGTGACTAAGAAGGATACAAGCTTCCCTTTTCATTTTCATGTTTTAAACTTGTTTAAATTATCTTGGTCAAATCTAGGATTTGACAAGATTCAAATGGGCAAACATATGATAAGTGATGCAAATATCATTTCTAAGTGCGGGCAAACCAGCCTTTAGCTTAACATATTTCTAAGTACAAGGTTTCAGAAAATTGAGTGGGGGCGGCTGCCCCCCTTGGCTATAGTCTGGATCCGCCCATGCTATAGTTTGAGGCCATTTGGATGACGTCGAAAAAATTCTTTGATTAGAAATGGGGTTGTTCGAACCCCGTAGTTGGATTTTTTTGAACCTTGATCTGTAGTACTGGGCAAAACCCTAGTTTAACCTATTTAATTATAGATTCGTAGGTCGATTTTTTTACGTACCTTTTTTATTATTACTCTACTATGCAGCACATATGTGTTTGCCCGTCGAGTGAAACTCGGAGGAAGAGGGATCACTCGGAAGGAGAGAAGAAGGAGGGAGAGCATTATGGTGTCTTCCCTTTTCGGGTGATGATGTTGATTGTTGTGCGGGGTTTGTCGGTGAGCGGGAGGTGCGAGCGAGCGAGCGAGCGAGTCGAGCGAGGCCGAGAATGAGAGAGATTTGTTTTTTTTGTGAGAGGGACAACCGAAGGATCCTGAAGGACCCGAGAGACTTCCAATACGCATCTCGATGCGTCTTCTCTTGACAAAGAAAATGGCTGGGAGTTTGCGTACCTATTGCACGTGACTTGTGCTCACAGAAGTGTGGGACCTCACGCATGGGCACCACACGTAAGTGACAGACCTGTTGGTGTAAAAACTCGGTTGATTATTATAGTGCATTAGAACAAAGTTTCCTATGGATTCAAGGGTAGGAAATCCAAGTTAACTCATTTACATGACATTATTTTTTCCATGAAGCAAAGTTAACACATCTATCAATTGGTACATTTTGGAGTGACTAAGAAGGATCCATGCTTACCTTTTCGTTTTCACGTGTTAAACTTGTTTAAATCTTGGTCAAACCTAGGATTTGACGGAGATTCAAATGGGCGGAAAATTCAAAAAAAAACAGAAAAATGAAAAACCAAAGCACATACGTAGTTTTCTTATGTCATATAGTAAGCATTCAAGTTGATAAACAAGGTCTAGACATATTCAAAACATACAAATCATGTATGTACCCCTAACCCTAAACTATGTCTTATGAAGTCAAGCATGAAGAGAAGTGGTTTTGGGTTTCAAACATGGAAATTTCAAAAACCTCCCAAAAACTTCATTTAGAGTGACTAAGAAGGATAAATGCTTCCCTTTTCATTTTCATGTTTTAAACTTGTTTAAATCTTGGTAAAACCTAGGATCCGACCAAGATTCAAATGGGCATCAAAAATAAAAAAAATCAGAAAAATGAAAAACCAATGCACATAGTCTTCTTATGTCATATAGTAAGCATTAAAGTTGATAAACAAGGTCTAGACGTATTCAAACCGGACAAATCATGTATCTACCCCTAACCCTAAACTCTGTCTTATGAAGTCAAGCATGAAGAGAAGTACGTGGTTTTTTGGTTTCAAACATGGAAATTTCAAAAACCCTCTCAAGATCGAGCTTCATTTTGGAGTGACTACGAAGGATACATGCTTAATTTTTCATATTCATGTTTTAAACTTGTTTAAATCATGGTCAAACATAGGATTTGACCAAGATTCAAATGGGCATAAAAATTAAAAAAAACAATAAAATGAAAAACCAATGCACATAGTCATCTTATGTCATCTAGTAAGCATTCAATTAAGTTGATAAACAAGGTCTAGACATATTCAAACCAGAAAATTCATGTATCAAGCTACCCCTAACCCCAAACTCTGTCTTATGAAGTCAAGCATGAAGAGAAGTACGCGGTTTTTGGTTTCAAACATGGAAATTTCAAAAACCCTCTCAAGAGCTTCCATTTTGGAGTGACTACGAAGGATACATGCTTAATTTTTCATATTCATGTTTTAAACTTGTTTAAATCATGGTCAAACCTAGGATTTGGCCAAGATTCAAATGGGCAAAATTTTAAAAAAAATCATGGCACATAGTCTTCTTATGTCATATAGTAAGCATTCAATTAAGTTGATAAACAAGGTCTAGACATATTCAAACGAGAGAAATCATGTATCTACCCCCTAACCCTAAACTCTGTCTCATGAAGTCAAGCGCATGCATGAAGATATGTGGTTTTTGGTTTCAAACATGGAAATTTCAAAAACCATCCCAAGAGCTTCATTTCGAAGTGATTAATTAAGAAGCATACATGCATGGTTACTTTTTCATAGTCATGTTTTAAACTTATTCAAATCTTGGTGAAACCTAGGATTTGACCAAGATTCAAATGGGTATAAAAATTCAAAAAAAAACAAAAAAGGTATTCTTATGTTATATAGTAGGCATTCAATTAAGTTGATAAACAAGGTCTAGACATATTCAAACAAGAAAAATCATGCATGTATCTACCCCTAACCCTAAACTCTGTTTCATGAAGTCAAGCATGAAGATATGTGGTTTTTGGTTTCGAACATGGAAATTCAAAAACCCTCCCAAGAGCTTCATTTTGAAGTGACTAAGAAGCATACATGCTTACTTTTTCATATTCATGTTTTTAACTTATTCAAATCTTGGTGGAACCAAGGATTTGACCAAGATTCAAATGGGTATAAAAATTCAAAAAAACACAAGGTCTTCTTATGTTATATAGTAAGCATTCAATTATTTTGATAAACAAGGTCTACACATATTCAAACCAGGAAATTATGTATCTACCCCCTAACCCTAAACTCTGTCTTATGAAGTCAAGCATGCATGAAGAGAAGTGGTTTTTGGTTTCAAGCATGGAAATTTCAAAAACCCTCCCAAGAGCTTCATTTTGGAGTGACTAAGAAGCATACGTACGTGCTTACTTTTTCATATTCATGTTTTAAACTTGTTCAAATCTTGGTCAAACCTATGATTTGACCAAGATTCAAATGGGTATAAAAAATGAAAACCAAGGTCTTCTTATGTCATATAGCAAGCATTCAATTAAGTTGATAAATAAGGTCTAGACATATTCAAACCAGAAAAATCATGTATCAAGCTACCCCTAACCCCTAATTAACTCTGTCTTATGAAGTCAAGCATGAAGATAAGTATGTGGTTTTTTGGTTTCAAACATGGAAATTTCAAAAACCCTCTCAAGATCGAGCTTCATTTTGGAGTGACTACGAAGGATATACATGCTTACTTTTTCATATTCATGTTTTAAACTTGTTTAAATCATGGTCAAACCTAGGATTTGACAAAGATTCAAATGGGCATAATTTAAAAAAAAACAAAAAATGAAAAACCAAGGCACATAGTCTTCTTATGTTATATTGTAAGCATTCAATTAAGTTGATAAACAAGGTCTAGACATATTCAAACCAGAGAAATCATGTATCTACCCCCTAACCTAAACTCTGTCTCATGAAGTCAAGCATGATGATATGTGGTTTTTGGTTTCAAACATGGAAATTTCAAAAACCCTCCCAAGAGCTTCATTTTGAAGTGATTAATTATGAAGCATACATGCATGCTTACTTTTTCATATTCATGTTTTAAACTTATTCAAATCTTGGTGAAACCTAGGATTTGACCAAGATTCAAATCCGTATAAAAATTAAAAAACTAAATAAAAAAACAAGGTCTTCTTATGTTATATAGTAAGCATTCAATTAAGTTGATCAATAAGGTCTAGACATATTCAAACCAGAAAAATCATGTATCTACCCCTAACCCTAAACTTTGTCTTATGAAGTCAAGCATGAAGAGAAGTGGTTTTTGGTTTCAAGCATGGAAATTTCAAAAACCTCCCCAAACTTCATTTTAGAGTGACTAAGAAGGATACAAGCTTCCCTTTTCATTTTCATGTTTTAAACTTGTTTAAATTATCTTGGTCAAATCTAGGATTTGACAAGATTCAAATGGGCAAACATATGATAAGTGATGCAAATATCATTTCTAAGTGCGGGCAAACCAGCCTTTAGCTTAACATATTTCTAAGTACAAGGTTTCAGAAAATTGAGTGGGGCGGCTGCCCCCCTTGGCTATAGTCTGGATCCGCCCATGCTATAGTTTGAGGCCATTTGGATGACGTCGAAAAAATTCTTTGATTAGAAATGGGGTTGTTCGAACCCCGTAGTTGGATTTTTTTGAACCTTGATCTGTAGTACTGGGCAAAACCCTAGTTTAACCTATTTAATTATAGATTCGTAGGTCGATTTTTTTACGTACCTTTTTTATTATTACTCTACTATGCAGCACATATGTGTTTGCCCGTCGAGTGAAACTCGGAGGAAGAGGGATCACTCGGAAGGAGAGAAGAAGGAGGGAGAGCATTATGGTGTCTTCCCTTTTTCGGGTGATGATGTTGACTGTTGTGCAGGGTTTGTCAGTGAGCAGGAGGTGCGAGCGAGCGAGCGAGCGAGTCGAGCGAGGCCGAGAATGAGAGAGATTTGTTTTTTTTTTGTGAGAGGGACAACCGAAGGATCCTGAAGGACCCAGAGACTTCCAATACGCATCCTGATGCGTCTTCTCTTGACAAAGAAAATGGCTGGGAGTTTGCGTACCTATTGCACGTGACTTGTGCTCACCGAAGTGTGGGACCTCACGCATGGGCACCACACGTAAGTGACAGACCTGTTGGTGTAAAAACTCGGTTGATTATTATAGTGCATTAGAACAAAGTTTCCTATGGATTCAAGGGTAGGAAATCCAAGTTAACTCATTTACATGACATTATTTTTCCCATGAAGCAAAGTTAACACATCTATCAATTGGTACATTTTGGAGTGACTAAGAAGGATCCATGCTTACCTTTTCGTTTTCACGTGTTAAACTTGTTTAAATCTTGGTCAAACCTAGGATTTGACAGAGATTCAAATGGGCGGAAAATTCAAAAAAAACAGAAAAATGAAAAACCAAAGCACATACGTAGTTTTCTTATGTCATATAGTAAGCATTCAAGTTGATAAACAAGGTCTAGACATATTCAAAACATACAAATCATGTATGTACCCCTAACCCTAAACTATGTCTTATGAAGTCAAGCATGAAGAGAAGTGGTTTTGGGTTTCAAACATGGAAATTTCAAAAACCTCCCAAAAACTTCATTTAGAGTGACTAAGAAGGATAAATGCTTCCCTTTTCATTTTCATGTTTTAAACTTGTTTAAATCTTGGTAAAACCTAGGATCTGACCAAGATTCAAATGGGCATCAAAAATAAAAAAAATCAGAAAAATGAAAAACCAATGCACATAGTCTTCTTATGTTATATAGTAAGCATTAAAGTTGATAAACAAGGTCTACACATATTCAAACCAGGAAAATCATGTATCTACCCCTAACCCTAAACTCTGTCTTATGAAGTCAAGCATGCATGAAGAGAAGTAGTTTTTGGTTTCAAGCATGGAAATTTCGAAAACCCTCCCAAGAGCTACATATTGGAGTGACTAATAGAAGGATAGATGCTTAATTTTTCATATTCATGTTTTAAACTTGTTTAAATCATGGTCAAACCTAGGATTTGACCAAGATTCAAATGGGCATAAAAATTCAAAAGAAAAAAACAATAAAATGAAAAACCAATGCACATAGTCATCTTATGTCATCTAGTAAGCATTCAATTAAGTTGATAAACAAGGTCTAGACATATTCAAACCAGAAAATTCATATATCAAGCTACCCCTATCCCCAAACTCTCTCTTATGAAGTCAAGCATGAAGAGAAGTACGCGGTTTTTTGGTTTCAAACATGGAAATTTCAAAAACCCTCTCAAGAGCTTCATTTTGGAGTGACTATGAAGGATACATGCTTAATTTTTCATATTCATGTTTTAAACTTGTTTAAATCATGGTCAAACCTAGGATTTGACCAAGATTCAAATGGGCAAAATTTTAAAAAATGAAAAATCAAGGCACATAGTCTTCTTATTTTTGGTTTCAAACATGGAAATTTCAAAAACCCTCCCAAAGAGCTTCATTTTGGAGTGACTAAGAAGGATCCATAGGAAACTATGTAGTACTAATACAGTATAATGATCACCCGAGTTATTAGAGCAACAAGTCTGTCACTTACGTGTGGTTCCCATGCGTGAGGTCCCACACTTCAGTGAGCACAAGTCACGTACGCTAGGTAGGCAAACTCCCAGCCATCTTCTTTGTCAAGAGAGAGGCATCAACACACACACACACTCTCTCTCTCTCTCTCTCTCTCTCCAATTATCCACCTCCGTTGGCTGCCGGTTTTGGCAGGTCGTTTCTAGCTCAGCTCGTAGGCCATGGTGTGCAGGCTCTGTAGCCATGGCGATTTGGTCGCGCCAAGTGGTTCGTCCCCGGCTGCGACGAGGATCAATCCGGACGGTGCCTATTAAGGACCCGATCGCATTTCTTGCTTTCAGCATGGGGTCTACCATGTAAATCTTAGGGATTTAGACGTAATTTCCTGTTTATTTTGTGTCCTGCTGTAAACTGCGCACTGACAACCCTGCACAACAGTCAACATCACCAGAAAAAGGATAGACACCATAAATAAGTGGGGCCCCGTGACTGCTCTCCCTTCGTCTCCTCCCGTGTGATCCCTCTTCCTCCGACTCCCGACCTTGCGGAAAAGAAAAATGAAATGAAAGAGTTTCACTGGACGGGCAAACACATGTGCTGCCTAGTAATAATAATAATAACGTAAAAAAATCGACCTACAGCTAAACTAGGGTTTTGCCTAGTACTACGGATCAATTTCTGAAAATCCAACTACGGGGTTCGATTTTGGCCTGCTAATATAAAATTATATAATCCGAACTAGTATTCCTCTAAAAAATCATTTTGGTATGCATCGTTTGGTACTTTTCATAGCGAGTGCTTACTCCCTCCGTTAGCAAATAGTCTTCGTATGTCATATAGTAAGCATTCAAGTTGAAAAACAAGCTCTAGACATATTCAAACCAGAAAAATCATGTACCTACCCCCTATATATCCCTAAACCCTGACTTATGAATTCAAGCATGAAGAGAAGTGGTTTTTGGTTTCAATCATGGAAATTTCAAAAACCCTCCCAAGAGCTTCATTTTGGAGTGACTAATTAAGAAGCACACATGCTTACCTTTTCATATTAATGTTTTAAACTTGTTCAAATCTTGGTCAACAAACCTAGGAACGAAGAATCAAATGGGTATAAAAAAATTAAAACCAAGGTCTGCTCATGTCATATAGTGAGCATTCAATTAAATTGATAAACAAGGTCTAGACATATTCAAACTAGCAGGAAAATCATGTATCTACCCCCAAACCCTAAACTCTACCTTATGAAGTCAAGCATGCATGAAGAGAAGTGGTTTTTGGTTTTCAAGCATGGAAATTTCAAAAACTCTTATGTCATCTAGTAAGCATTCAATTAAGTTGATAAACAATGTCTAGACATATTCAAACCAGAAAATTTATGTATCAAGCTACCCCTAACCCCAAACTCTGTCTTATGAAGTCAAGCATGAAGAGAAGTACGTGGTTTTTTGGTTTCAAACATGGAAATTTCAAAAACCCTCTCAAGATCGAGCTTCATTTTGGAGTGACTACGAAGGATACATGCTTAATTTTTCATATTCATGTTTTAAACTTGTTTAAATCATGGTCAAACATAGGATTTGACCAAGATTCAAATGGGCATAAAAATTCAAAAAAAACAATAAAATGAAAAACCAATGCACATAGTCATCTTATGTCATCTAGTAAGCATTCAATTAAGTTGATAAACAAGGTCTAGACATATTCAAACCAAAAAATTCATGTATCAAGCTACCCCTAACCCCAAACTCTGTCTTATGAAGTGAAGCATGAAGAGAAGTACACGGTTTTTTGGTTTCAAACATGGAAATTTCAAAAACCCTCTCAAGAGCTTCCATTTTGGAGTGACTACGAAGGAGACATGCTTAATTTTTCATATTCATGTTTTAAACTTGTTTAAATCATGGTCAAACCTAGGATTTGGCCAAGATTCAAATGGGCAAAATTTTAAAAAAAATCAAGGCACATAGTCTTCTTATGTCATATAGTGTAAGCATTCAATTAAGTCAAGCATGCATGAAGAGAAGTCATGGTTTTTGGTTTCAAACATGGAAATTTCAAAAACCCTACCAAGATCTACATTTTGGAGTGACTAAGAAGGATATATGCTTAATTTTTCATATTCATGTTTTATTAAACTTGTTTAAATCATGGTCAAACCTAGGATTTGACCAAGATTCAAATGGACATAAAAATTCAGAAAAAACAAAAAATGGAAAATCAAGGCACATAGTCTTCTTATGTCACATAGTAAGCATTCAATTAAGTTGATAAACAAGGTCTAGAGATATATTCAAACCAGAGAAATCATGTATCTACCCCCTAACCCTAAACTCTATCTCATGAAGTCAAGCATGAAGATATGTGGTTTTTGGTTTCAAACATGGAAATTTCAAAAACCCTCCCAAGAGCTTCATTTTGGAGTGACTAAGAAGGATATATGCTTAATTTTTTATATTCATGTTTTCAACTTGTTTAAATCATGGTCAAACCTAGGATTTGGCCAAGATTCAAATGGGCATAATTTAAAAAAATGGAAAATCAAGGCACATAGTCTTCTTATGTCACATAGTAAGCATTCAATTAAGTTGATAAACAAGGTCTAGACATATTCAAACCAGAGAAATCATGTATCTACCCCCTAACCCTAAACTCTGTCTCATGAAGTCAAGCATGAAGATATGTGGTTTTTGGTTTCAAACATGGAAATTTCAAAAACCCTCCCAAGAGCTTCATTTTGGAGTGACTAAGAAGGACATATGCTTAATTTTTCATATTCATGTTTTCAACTTGTTTAAATCATGGTCAAACTTAGGATTTGACCAAGATTCAAATGGGCATAAAATTAAAAAAAACAATAAAATGAAAAACCAATGCACATAGTCGATCTTCTTATGTCATATATATAGTAAGCATTCAATTAAGTTGATAACAAGGTCTAGACATATTCAAACCAGAAAAATCATGTATCTACCCCCTAACCCTAAACTTTGTCTTATGAAGTCAAGCATGAAGAGAAGTGGTTTTTGGTTTCAAGCATGGAAATTTCAAAAACCTCCCCAAACTTCATTTTAGAGTGACTAAGAAGGATACAAGCTTCCCTTTTCATTTTCATGTTTTAAACTTGTTTAAATTATCTTGGTCAAATCTAGGATTTGACAAGATTCAAATGGGCAAACATATGATAAGTGATGCAAATATCATTTCTAAGTGCGGGCAAACCAGCCTTTAGCTTAACATATTTCTAAGTACAAGGTTTCAGAAAATTGAGTGGGGCGGCTGCCCCCTTGGCTATAGTCCGGATCCGCCCATGCTATAGTTTGAGGCCATTTGGATGACGTCGAAAAAATTCTTTGATTAGAAATGGGGTTGTTCGAACCCCGTAGTTGGATTTTTTGAACCTTGATCTCGTAGTACTCGGGCAAAACCCTAGTTTAACCTATTTAATTATAGATTCGTAGGTCGATTTTTTTACGTACCTTTTTTATTATTACTCTACTATGCAGCACATATGTGTTTGCCCGTCGAGTGAAACTCGGAGGAAGAGGGATCACTCGGAAGGAGAGAAGAAGGAGGGAGAGCATTATGGTGTCTTCCCTTTTTCGGGTGATGATGTTGACTGTTGTGCAGGGTTTGTCAGTGAGCGGGAGGTGCGAGCGAGCGAGCGAGTCGAGCGAGGCCGAGAATGAGAGAGATTTGTTTTTTTTGTGAGAGGGACAACCGAAGGATCCTGAAGGACCCAAAGACTTCCAATACGCATCTTGATGCGTCTTCTCTTGACAAAGAAAATGGCTGGGAGTTTGCGTACCTATTGCACGTGACTTGTGCTCACAGAAGTGTGGGACCTCACGCATGGGCACCACACGTAAGTGACAGACCTGTTGGTGTAAAAACTCGGTTGATTATTATAGTGCATTAGAACAAAGTTTCCTATGGATTCAAGGGTAGGAAATCCAAGTTAACTCATTTACATGACATTATTTTTTCCATGAAGCAAAGTTAACACATCTATCAATTGGTACATTTTGGAGTGACTAAGAAGGATCCATGCTTACCTTTTCGTTTTCACGTGTTAAACTTGTTTAAATCTTGGTCAAACCTAGGATTTGACAGAGATTCAAATGGGCGGAAAATTCAAAAAAAAACAGAAAAATGAAAAACCAAAGCACATACGTAGTTTTCTTATGTCATATAGTAAGCATTCAAGTTGATAAACAAGGTCTAGACATATTCAAAACATACAAATCATGTATGTACCCCTAACCCTAAACTATGTCTTATGAAGTCAAGCATGAAGAGAAGTGGTTTTGGGTTTCAAACATGGAAATTTCAAAAACCTCCCAAAAACTTCATTTAGAGTGACTAAGAAGGATAAATGCTTCCCTTTTCATTTTCATGTTTTAAACTTGTTTAAATCTTGGTAAAACCTAGGATCTGACCAAGATTCAAATGGGCATCAAAAATAAAAAAAAATCAGAAAAATGAAAAACCAATGCACATAGTCTTCTTATGTCATATAGTAAGCATTAAAGTTGATAAACAAGGTCTAGACGTATTCAAACCGGACAAATCATGTATCTACCCCTAACCCTAAACTCTGTCTTATGAAGTCAAGCATGAAGAGAAGTACGTGGTTTTTTGGTTTCAAACATGGAAATTTCAAAAACCCTCTCAAGATCGAGCTTCATTTTGGAGTGACTACGAAGGATACATGCTTAATTTTTCATATTCATGTTTTAAACTTGTTTAAATCATGGTCAAACATAGGATTTGACCAAGATTCAAATGGGCATAAAAATTAAAAAAAAACAATAAAATGAAAAACCAATGCACATAGTCATCTTATGTCATCTAGTAAGCATTCAATTAAGTTGATAAACAAGGTCTAGACATATTCAAACCAAAAAATTCATGTATCAAGCTACCCCTAACCCCAAACTCTGTCTTATGAAGTCAAGCATGAAGAGAAGTACGCGGTTTTTGGTTTCAAACATGGAAATTTCAAAAACCCTCTCAAGAGCTTCCATTTTGGAGTGACTACGAAGGATACATGCTTAATTTTTCATATTCATGTTTTAAACTTGTTTAAATCATGGTCAAACCTAGGATTTGGCCAAGATTCAAATGGGCAAAATTTTAAAAAAAATCATGGCACATAGTCTTCTTATGTCATATAGTAAGCATTCAATTAAGTTGATAAACAAGGTCTAGACATATTCAAACGAGAGAAATCATGTATCTACCCCCTAACCCTAAACTCTGTCTCATGAAGTCAAGCGCATGCATGAAGATATGTGGTTTTTGGTTTCAAACATGGAAATTTCAAAAACCATCCCAAGAGCTTCATTTTGAAGTGATTAATTAAGAAGCATACATGCATGGTTACTTTTTCATAGTCATGTTTATTAAACTTATTCAAATCTTGGTGAAACCTAGGATTTGACCAAGATTCAAATGGGTATAAAAATTCAAAAAAAAAAACAAAAAAGGTATTCTTATGTTATATAGTAGGCATTCAATTAAGTTGATAAACAAGGTCTATGTGGGGGCCCCGGACTAGCTGTCCGAAACACCCGTTATGCATACACATTCACGATCCCATGATCAGTGTGTCGTGAAAGCATAACCGAACTGGTATCAAATACATCATCCATTACATTACCAAATAAAAATATTACAGCATGTCACATGACCAATACTTACATAAGAGCCGCAATGGCAGGAGATCAACAATCACACAGCGGAAATAATTCAGACGAAAGCGTTCGCATGGCCCAAGTCATGCCATAACCCTACGAGCAAGCGAGCGGGAAGACGTTCCTAGCTCGCATAGACGTCGTCAACTCCTTCTTCATCCGTCGAACTCCACCAAGTCCGGCCAAGTAAATAGCCGGGGACAAAGCCATGAGTACATTATGAATTGTACTCGCAAACCACCTTAGAGAGAAGTAAAGGATATGCAATTTGGCGGTAGCAAGGAACAAGCACTATTCTAGGGTTACAAGGAGTGAGAGATAGTTTCTCTCGAGAATATGACATCTCTATATCTTTGTTGAAAACCTTTTTGAAAGGAAGTTTCTTTTGAAGACTAATAGGTACGGGCGACCCATTTTCCTTTCCGGCCATCTCAGTATGACCAAAACAACTTTTCCAACTTTCCACCGTACCTCCCAAGTACATTTCCACCAGTCCCACTGGTATCCTTTTCCAAACCCTTTGGAAAACATTTTTATAAACCAAAACTTTCTTTAATGCCAAGCAGCTTCCATTCCCATGTCCATAACCGCGGACACGGCTATTCGAATAGATTTACACTCTGCATAGGTTGTACACTTTCCCCACAAGATCTGATAAATCCGCCGTGATCATCCCTGGTTCACCAAGCGTCAAAACACGAGGCTCGGATAACCGATCACAGTGTTTCGCTTGCTCGCCATAGCCTAAGACACGCCCACCTAGAGTTGTACCTCCCAACACCAGAGTCCAAGGGGCCGTTTACCCAGGAGTTGCAAAGTCCCCGACACCCGACCCTCCGGAATGCCATCCAACCACTTCGGCATCTTTCAATGGGAGCTCATAAGTTGTACCCCGCGTACACGAAAAGGCAAATGGGTTGCGTCCCTTCTCATGGGAAGAACCCCGGTCGAAGCGTCCATGGTCGGACTGCCACTACACTTGCAGGACCCAAACTAAGGCGAGACAAACTACTACGCTGCGCCCCGTCCCACTAAAGGGTAATGTGGTTGTACTGGCTAGGTCCGGTTAGGTACTCAGTCACCAAAGTTTTTCGAAAACAATTTTATCCACTTGCCTCCAGCAATTTTTCTTCCCAAAAACCTTTTCCTTTTCATAAACTCACACTTGGGCAGGGCTTCCCCATTCCAAGGTTTTAGAAACACTTCTTTCATGAAAACATTTTCACAAACCTTTTTAAAGAGGCTCCCGACCTATAGTCCGACTTTTCTTTGAAAAGCGGCGACAAGGATGATAAGGTGTTAAGCACCATATCACTAACAGATATTTGTTTATTGGGTATCAACGAGGGATGCACCCGTAAGGGTGGAATAATAAAACTGCGGGTGGCAATAACCACCCACATAAATAAATAAAATCATGCAATTTATAAAGCTGCTAATAATGCAAGAGTAAGATAATTAGGATGAGATATGCATCAAGAGGTGGCTTGCCTTGGTTGGCTATTTGTCCCTGGACTTCATCTTCATGAATCATCTGCTCTTCCTTCCTGTTCGAAATCATCACCGGGATCCTCTCCTCCTTCTCCGATAGTACTCGCATTCTAGCGCCGCAAAATAAAAGAGAAGACCATCAATCCCTAGGCATAACATCAAACTACACAACAACACACAACATCCAACCACTAAATCAGAGACACTAAACACATCAAATAATAGCACCTAGGGAAAAATGGTTATTTTGCTAAAAAGGCTTTGCCTCACAACAAAACTTAATTTACACAATCAAAGGTGGCTAATGACCTTTGGAAACCACCAGCAGGGGTTTCGTGCCAAGGTTCATTATAAAATATTTTAAACAAAAACAACTCCATTTTCTTAGGGTAAAAATAAGCAACAACACCACATTAACAAACCACCCTATAAAAATGCACATAAAAATTTGGTAAAATCACAGAGAGTAAAGCTTGACTTTATAAAGCTACAAAAATAGGATTCAATAAATTTTGGTTTTTTTTTAAAACAAAAGTTATGATTTTTATAAAACCAGAAATGACTTAGGAACCAATTAAATGGTCTAAATCTTTCTGTGAGTCACAGAAATGCATGAAGCATACCTACTGAAAGCTAACAACATTTAGAATACACTTGCACAAGAATCATATGCAAATAATTTTTTAAATAATTTAGAAAATCTAAACAAGACAGTAACCAGAGAAATTCAAAAACTAAGACTACCAGTATCAGAGCATAATCAACTAGATCCAATCATACCCCTGGATAGCTAATACTAAATGTGAGCCAACCCCACTGGTTTGGTATTATTATGCTTTGTAAAAGAATTTACAAAAATCAGATACTAAAAAGGTATCCTGTTTCAGTAATAAAATCATCAGAATTAAACTACCACTCTTAAAAATATTTCCTTTGGCACAAAAGTACCCTAAAATTATATCTTCCAGTATCCCTCGGGTTTGATCCAAAATCATTTGTAGTTTTCAATTTAAAAATCACAGAATAGCTCTTTGGTTGATATTTGATTTGTGAACCAAGCAATAACCAGCAAGCTTCTGACCAGTGCCAAAAGAAAGGTACTCACATCTACAGCACAACAAAATTGACCTCATGCAAAAAGGGTCTATACACAACTCATACTATTTAATATGGTTGTACTGCAACATTCTTGTACTAGATTTATATACACAGATCTACCCCCAAACATCCCATGCATGCATTTGTTTGTGGTTAAAAATTTGTTCACGAGCTCACAGAAACTTTAATCTCAAATTTGGATCATCTAGGAATATACAGAATTTCAAAACCTACAACCCTATTTACTGGATGAATTTCCAGATTTAAATCCTCAATGGAAATGGGCTGCGGTGTGTGTGTGTGTGCGGCCCAGATCTGGAAGCTGAGCACGGGAACTGCGACGGATTCAAAAGAAATCGACCCAACTACTTGCCATGACCTAGCAGGAAAAACAAATCAAGAGCCCAACATGGGGGCCCTTCCATACATGGCCTGGCGCTTCCAGGACGCGCACGCGCATCCCGTCTACGACGACCAGGAACCGGCGGCGCCTGCGCCCTACCGACGACAGCGGGACAGGGAGGAGGAGAAGGAGAGCTCACCGGGCGTCTCGATGACGGCGGCTGGGACGCAGAAGGTGGCAGCGCTTGAGGCGGCTCCGACGGCAACGCGCACAAGCAGGACCGGTCTCCTGGACGTTGGTGAAGTCACGCCCGAGACGGAGTGGTTCCGACACCAACGACGGAAGCGGCCGCGACGGTGCAGGGAAGATGGCGTCGAGGTCCTTTCCAACGACGGCGGCGAAGAAGTTGGACGCCGATGACACGGACGACGCCCAGGTCATACGCGGACGGGATCTTTTGGTCGGAGGCGAGCTACGCGTCAACGCCGGCGACTGGGACAGAAACGAGACCATGGAGACCCTCAGGCGAGCTGCATGCATGGAAGAGGGCTAGATTAGCTTGCGGGGATGGTGCAGCACCGAGAGAAATAGAGAGAAAGGGCGGAGACGTGGCTGCAGTCGACGGCGACGAATGGCCGACGACGAGCTCACGCTCGGTCGTTTCCTTCGGCGAGGGCTGAAACGGAGCGGTCTCCTCCTTCTGCTCCCAGGGAGATGAGGAAGACGACGCGGAGACAGAGCGGAAGACGCGGCAGCTCTACTCCGTCGACATGGGCGTGCTCGACGGACACCAGGGATAGTGCGGAGACGAGAACGAGCGCGGCGTCCGGGAGACCTGCTCGGTCCAAACCGGCGACTGAGGGGTCACGGGGGAAGATGAGGAGACGCACGGCCGCTCGTGTCGCTCGACGGAGACGGCATGCAGGCTCCCAGAACAACGGCAAGGTTGAGGATGAGCTCCACGTCGGGAACGGAGCAGACACGGGCATGCATGCTGATGACGGCGTTGTTGGAGACGAGGCCACCGTCATGTTATCTGAACTTTGTAATCTCGTCGTCAGTTTCGTCAGTTATAGGGTGTTAGCTGAATTTCGTTTCTTCAGTAGATAGGCACGAGCCGCGCCTGTGCGTGCGAGTGCAGCCACGACATGCACGTTTGCATCGTGGAGTTTTTCCTGTTTTGTAGCATCGTGACCCAGCACGATCGGCCTCGTGGGATGGCGCGAGTCAACCGCATTGAGCACCTAGATAGGGTCACCGTTTCCCTTCTGTTATGAATAAGAGGAATACAACGAGAGAAAAGCCGTAAGGTTTTACGCGGCACAAATCCTGTGTTGATCTTCTTCCTCTAGCCATTCTTTGCTTCTTGGTTTACAGGCGAGAAAGCTGACAAGTGGTATCAGAGCCTCGTTCGCGAGGTTCCTGGATCGCCATGGCAGGGAGCAACGATGGGGACGAAGCTGGGAAGAAGAAGGGTACGAGCAGGTCGCCCGCACGATCAACCTCACGCCCGCCCGCGGACGCGTCGGCATCGCGGGAACGGGGACGCAGCATCGCCAGGCGTGGCGGCAACGACATCGTCGTCCACGAGCGGGTGATCCAGCCCGTTGGCGGTGGTGGCGGCGTCGTCTACCCCACGCTGACGGCGACGAACTACATCGAGTGGGCCCTGGTGATGAAGATTAATCTACGGGCCCAAGGTCTCTGGGAGGCCGTATCCGGCATGGGCGAGCCGGGTGAGCGCGAGGACATGGCGGCGCTGGCCGCGCTCATCCGAGCGGCGCCTCCGGAGATGGTGCCGGTCCTTGCTGTCAAGGAATCGGCGAACGAGGCGTGGGAGGCAATCAAGATGATGCGCATGGGCGTCGATCGGGTGCGCGAGGCGACGGCGCAGCGCCTGCGGAGGGAGTTCGAACAGATCTCCTTCAGGAACGGCGAATCCCTCGATTCGTTCGGCATGCGCATCACGGGGATCGTCAACAACCTCCGCACCCTGGGTGATTCCGTGCAAGAGGTACGTGTTGTGCAGAAAATCCTGCGGGAGGTGCCGAGCGACTACAAGCAGATCGTCGTCTCAATCGAGACGATGCTCGACATCTCCAAGATGTCCGTCGAGGAGCTCATCGGCAGACTACGGTCTGCCATGGAGCGATGCGGCAACGACACCTCGAACGCCGCTGGAGGTCAGGTACTTCTCACGGAGGAGGAGTGGATCGCCCGATCCAAGCGGCGGGAGCACGGACAGGGATCTGGCTCCAACGGCGGCGGAAAGGGCAAGAACCGCGGCAAGCAGAACGGAAAGGGCGGCGGCGAGCGCGACATGTCGCACGTCAAGTGCTACAACTGCAACAAGTACGCCGGCCACTTCTCCAGGGACTGCAAGGAGCCTCGCCGGGAGCGCAAGGGGCGCGTCAACCTTGCACAAGATGAGGAGAAGGAGGAGGAAGCGCTGCTGATGGCACGTCTTGGTGAAATCACGGTGAATCACCAGGAAGCCACGCACGTGGAGCACGTCCTCCTCAATGAGAAGCGGTCACAGGCCTCAGCCACGATGGAGGCCGGCCGCTGCGACACCGCGTGGTTCCTGGACTCCGGCGCCAGTAACCACATGTGCGGGAGACGTGAGGTCTTCTCCGAGCTCGACACCAGCGTGCATGGCTTCGTCAAGCTCGGCGACGACAGCTCGGTGCAGATCGAAGGGCGAGGGACAATCCTCTTCACCTGCAAGAACGGTGAGCACCTTACCCTGTCCGAGGTGTATTACATCCCAAGGCTTTGCAGCAGCATCGTCTCGCTGGGGCAGCTGGACGAGGTGGGCTACGACACTCACATCCGGCATGGATGGCTTCGGCTGCGAGATCCCGATGGACGCCTGCTCGCGCGCATCCCTCGGAACCGAGGCAGGCTCTACATCATCCACCTCACACTGGCACGGCCGGTGTGCCTTGCCGCACATGGTGGTGAGGACTCATGGCGGTGGCACGCGCGCTACGGCCACATGCACTTCGACGCGCTCCGACGCCTCGCCAGCGCGGGCATGGTGCACGGGCTCCCTCTTCTCGACGAGGTCGAGCGCCTGTGCGACGCCTGCCTCGCAGGGAAGCACAAACGTGCACCGTTCCCCCGACAAGCCATCAATCGCGCCGACGAGCCGCTTGGGTTGGTACACGCAGACCTCTGCGGGCCGATCGATCCACCCACACCAGGAGGCAAGCGTTACTTTCTTCTGCTTGTGGATGATCATAGCAGGTTCATGTGGCTGCACCTGCTCGCCACGAAGGACCAAGCCTCTGCGGCAATCAAGAAGTTCCAGGCCGCCGCAGAACTTGAGAGCGGCCGGAAGCTGAGGATGCTGCGCACGGATCGAGGTGGCGAGTTCACGTCGAGGGAGCTTGGGGACTACTTCGCTGATCTGGGCGTGCAGCGACAGCTGACAGCGCCATACACACCACAGCAGAATGGCGTAGTCGAAAGACGAAACCAAACTGTCGTGGGGATGGCGCGCTGTCTGCTGAAGGCCAGAGGCGTTCCTGCGAGGTTTTGGGGAGAAGCCGTCACGACGGCGGTATATCTCCTCAACCGGGGAACGACCAAGAGCGTGGTGGCCAAGACACCACACGAGGCTTGGTGCGGACGACGCCCAAGCGTGCAGCACCTGCGTGTGTTTGGCTGTGTGGCTCACGTGAAGAACACACGGCCAAATCTCAAGAAACTGGACGACAGGAGCACCCCGATGGTGCTGTTTGGCTACGAGCCAGGCACCGCCGCGTACCGTGTCTACGACCCCTCCTCAGGCAAGGTGATGGTCTCCCGCGACGTTGTCTTCGACGAAGACGCCGCGTGGGACTGGGCGAGCACGGAGCGAGGCGAGATGGAGGCCACGATCACGTTCAACGTCGAGCACTTCGTCTTACCTCATGCAGGTGGCGAGGCAGGTCAGAACACGACGCGCCCAGAGCGCGCTCTGGACATGCCCACGCCGAGCGGGACGCGCTCTGAGCGCGAACTGTCGCCGCCAAGCAACGCCCCTGGCATGGCGTCAACAAGTACGCCTGCGACGCCAACTGCACCATCTCCGCCGCAAGTGGAGCTGGTCTCTCCGCCGACGAACGCGTCGCAGCCGTCCCCTGGCGAGGAAGCACCTCGCCGCTATCGCACCTTGGAGGATCTCTTCGATGCGACGGAGGAGGTTGAGGCAGTGCATGATGACGTCTGTCTCCTGACGGCTGATGAGCCAGTCAGCCACGTCGATGCAATGAAGGAGACGGGCTGGCGTGAAGCAATGGCAGAGGAGCTGGCCAGCATCGAGGAGAACGGAACATGGGAGATGACGTCTCTCCCGCCAGGACACCGCGCCATTGGACTCAAATGGGTATTTAAGCTCAAGCGAGATGCCAATGGCGAGGTGGTGAAGCACAAGGCACGGCTGGTGGCGAAGGGGTACGTGCAGCGACAGGGGGTGGACTTCGAGGAAGTGTTCGCTCCTGTCGCACGAATGGAGACGGTGCGCATGCTACTTGCACTCGCTGCTCACCATGGATGGCCAGTCCATCACATGGACGTGAAGACTGCCTTCCTCAACGGAGAGCTCATCGAGGAAGTCTACGTTGAGCAGCCACCAGGGTACGTCCTCGCCGGCGAAGAACGGAAAGTCTATCGCCTACATCGAGCCTTGTACGGACTGCGCCAGGCACCTAGAGCCTGGAACGCGAAGCTTGACTCCAGCCTCCGTTCACTGGGCTTCAAGCGATGCCAGGCGGAGCACGCAGTCTACCACCGTGGAGTTGGCAAGGAGCAGCTCCTCGTAGGAGTGTATGTTGACGATCTGATCATCTCAGGTGCGTCACAGGAGGAGATGGACAAATTCAAAGCCGAGATGACCAAGCTGTTCAGGATGTCTGATCTGGGGAGGCTCAGTTTCTATCTGGGAATGGAGGTGCAGCAGCGAGACGGCCAGATCACGCTGCGCCAGGCGTCGTACGCAAGAAAGCTGCTGCAGCGCGCTGGGATGGAGGACTGCAATCCCTGCGCCATCCCAATGGAACCTCGTCTGAAGTTGAGCAAGGACGGGAGTGGTGAGCCTGTTGATCCAACTGAATATCGCAGCATTGTGGGCAGTCTGAGGTACCTGGTGCACACCAGGCCAGACATCACGTTTGCTGTTGGATATGTCAGTCGATTCATGGAGTCACCCACGTCGGAGCACCTCGCCGCGGTGAAGCACTTGCTCAGGTATATCGCGGGAACACTTAACCTCGGAGTCACCTATCAGAGAGGCCACGGTGCACCGGAGCTGTTGGGTTACGGTGACGCCGATCACGCTCGGTGACATCAACGATCGGAAGAGCACAACCGGCATGATTTTCTTCCTTGGGCAAAGTCCCGTCAGTTGGCAATCACCGAAGCAAAAGGTGGTGGCAGCTTCTTCTTGCGAGGCGGAGTACATCGCTGCCTCCACCACGGCATGTCAGGGCATCTGGCTCAGCAGGCTACTTGGGGAGTTGCAGAACCAGAAGCCACGAGCGCCGAAGCTGTTGGTTGACAACAAATCGGCGATTCATCTCATCAAGAACCCTGTGTTTCACGACCGCACGAAGCATATTGACACCAGGTATCATCTGATTCGAGATTATGTTGAGAAGGATGTGCTTGAGGTCGATTATATCTGCACAGCGGCACAGCTCGCTGATCTCATGACAAAGGCTCTTGGACGTGTTCGTTTTCTGGAGCCGAGGAGCAGGATCGGTGTTGCTGAAATAAAGTGAAGCGACGACAAGATTAAGGGGGTGATTTGTTATCCGAACTTTGTAATCTCGTCGTCAGCTTCGTCGGTTATAGGGTGTTAGCTGAATTTCGTTTCTTCGTAGATAGGCACGAGCCGCGCCCGTGCGTGCGAGTGCAGCCACGACATGCACGTTTGCATCGTGGAGTTTTTCCTGTTTTGTAGCATCGTGACCCGAGCACGATCGGCCTCGTGGGATGGCGCGAGTCAACCGCATTGAGCACCTAGATAGGGTCACCGTTTCCCTTCGTTATGAATAAGAGGAATACAACGAGAGAAAAGCCGTAAGGTTTTACGCGGCACAAATCCTGTGTTGATCTTCTTCCTCTAGCCATTCTTTGCTTCTTGGTTTACAGGCGAGAAAGCTGACACGTCACAGATGAAACCGAGAGCGGCGCTCCAGCGAGTTTCTGAGAAGAAGAAAGGCAAGGTTAGGATGGCAGTGTTAAACGGAAGATTATGGAACCGAGATGGAGAGCGGAGTGGCGGAGAAGTGGCTGCAACTTCGGCCTCGACGAGCGGCGGAATATGAGCTTCAACTCGGTTTCTTGTTTGGAAGGAGGGGAAACGAAGTAGGGTTTCATCCCCGGCGTTCCGCAGAGGGAGAGGGGAGGTGTGGAGTGCAGTGGAGAGATGGGAGGGCTCGGGCCTCTTTTGACAGAGGGCCGGAGAGAAAACTGCCACGACGTGGCGTCCGTGGTGTGGCGGGCGAGGACGGCGAGCAAGGCCGCAGAGAAGGAGACAAGGAGGGGAGCAGGGGCCGCTCCAGGGAGTGAAGGGGAGCAGGGCGGGGCCAAAGATGAGGGGACGCGTCGGGGGAGGCCTAGTCGGCTCAGGAATAGCGGTTCTTCCGCGCGCACGCCGGGTGTTCGACGACCCGTCGGCTTACGCAGCGCGGTCGATCGCGGATAGCAGGACGAAGACAACGATTTTGGAGCACGCCGGGTCGGCCAGGGACAGGTTGGGGAGGGTTGTGGCGCGGTGGTTCTGGCAGGGGTGCTCGTTTCCATTTCGAGCCATGCCATGGCATGCACGGTAGTCCGAGAGAGAGGGAAAAGGCTAGGTTTGATAGGGTGCTTTCAGGACGGGTCAAATGGGTGTGTAGGGTCCTTGTAATCGAGCAGTCACGGGCGGATGGAAAGGAAGGGGCTGCAGCAGCATTGTCTTTCAAGATTTTGCCAAGGACACATGCACCGGCCTCTCTCTCTCTTCCTCTCATGCTCTCCAAGGGAAACCTGCCAAAAGAGTTACTGTAGCTACAGCTAATGTCGACCAGAGAGGGGTGCGTGATGGAAGCAAGACAAGAGAGTGGGACGAGTGGTGTTCATGCCAATGTGCCATGGCCGGTTCTTCTCCTTGGCAAGCAAGGGAAGGCAAAAGAATCAGCCAAGGATCACATGTGGTCGGCCAAGAGCTGATGCAGATGGTGGCTGAGGTCAAAACGTGGAGCTTGGTGGTGATCAAACAAAAGAATAGTGTGGGAGGGAGAGGGTCACGGCTCAGCCAGGGTCATTTCATGGCATGGCCGGCTCACTTCTTGTGCATGCCAAGATGAGCCAAATCATGGGCAAAAGAACTTTGTAGAGTAACTAGATGATGGTGCTAAGAATGGTAAGGTCCCTGATTGAGTTCGGGAATTGGGTTGGAGAGATTTGCAAAAGAGAGATCCAATTTATGGGTAAGCGAAAGCGATGGCCATCTTGATATTTGTTACAATTTTTAATTCACCAAGAAATAATTCATGAAAGAAAAAGATAAGGTTGTTAAGAAGAGTACGCCATAACATGCATTTTGTAAAATGTGATATAGAAGGAAATATTTCTAGAACTTATTTTTGATTGGAAAAGATATGATAGAACATACGAGTAACATTTTCTAATTTTATTAAATAAAATACTTTGGAGATATTAAAAAAAACTAGAAATATTTTGGAAAGCCGAAAAGAGAAGAAATATGGGTTTTAGGGTTTTAGGAAATTGGAGGGAACCTTTATACATATATTTTTTTATTTTATTTAAAGGGAGTTGATGACAAGAATGATTCTAGAGTATCGTTGAATGATCTTGGAGAGATAGAGATGCAAATGGAGCTTAATCATTAGTTGGCCAAACATGACTAGATGAAGTAGGGATGTTAAATGATATATCAGTGAGACATATTAGTGGCAAGGACAATGCCATGAATATTTGATCACATATCAAATAGTCCTTAGATTTACCTTTTGTGTCTATGGCCTTTAATTGATTCAAAATAGGTAAATAAGATCATTTGAAGTATTTGAAAATAAAATGAGACATGGTTTTTAGAAGAGTAGAATGATCCATAGTTGAAGTAGAATAAATATGTATCATTCCATTTTATTTTAGGAAATCAAAACGGTGTATAAAAAAAATAGTATTTATGAAATTGTAAAGTCACACAAAGTAAGGTAGGCCATTTGGCAAATACTTCGTGTAGAAATAAAATAAATTTAAAAACCTTTTTTTTTTTGATACTATGATCGGAGGTGACCATAGCCAATTAAAATAAAAAGATTTTTGGGAAGATCTTTTGAGATAAAGTTTTGAGTCATAGAGCAAAACAAAGAAGTGTGTAATTTGTCAAAAGGTTCAACTACTTTTGAAGAGAGGAGGTTAGGGTAATACAAGAGTGGCCATAGCTTAAGTGTTTTTCTTGAGACTTGAAGATGTGGGTTGAGATACTCCACTAGCACTATTCAAGAAACATCACTCAACAATCAAAGCCAGATACCATTTCAATCAAACACATGAAAACCCAAGAAAAACCTAAAAAGTTTTTGTTCCCCCTAATTTTTGCACTCAGGACATTTTAACAAAGTTGCGAAAGTTGGGGCGTTACAGGCCTTCCACCCTTAAAATAATCTCGTCCCGAGATTACTAAGCGTAGGACTAGAAAGGTTTTATAGGTTAATCTAAGTTAGACTCCATCCTCCGGTGGACGTGCTATTGTCGTAGGATCACAACTTCAGCTTCTCAGAGACACGGTAGATTTCGGCTGAGGACATGCTTCAGGAAGAGGTTGAATTCTCTAGGCCAGTGTTAGATCTATAGCTTCCTAACAATCTTCGAGGGTTCCAAGACTCTTGGAGGGTTAGAGTATCCAAACAGTGCTTTAGAAAGGTTGAAAGTTTTCAAAGTTGGCTTAAAAGTTTAGTGGAAGACTTCGTCTTCCACCCTTAAAATTGTTCACCGGGGGTTCGGGAAAACTCAGAACTACAGCCATGGGATCATGTCGGGCGCTTTTGAAGAAGTCATCAATCTTCCGTCTTGAGTTGAAGAATCTTCAGGGGCGGCGTGCAGTCTGCAGCTTCAAGAGGCACGCACGTCATTTACTAATCCGTAAAGCGCTCGTTAAGTTAGTAAGTCACTGGAACTCCTTGTCGGTCTCCTCATAAAGCAGCAAGAACATTTGTCGAAACCCATCTTCAGCCTTCGGGTTGGTGTTGACTAAGGTACACCAAATCTTGAGTCTTGAATTTTCTTCAAAGGCTTCACTTGATGAGGACCAGATGGACCTTGTAGAGTAACTTGGCTTCGGCGCTACAGCTCAATTAGCTTGTTAGAAGGTGAGTCAGGCTGAGGTTTTAAGAAGATAACTTCAAGGTTAGCGCGATTATACTCTACGGTTAGACGAAATTTGTAGGGCTTCATCTTCTCGTGGAGTTGCAGTCGATCTTGAAGGTATTGGCTTCTGCTTCATTGGCGTCGCAGGGTGTCTTTGGCTGAGTGTCGTACTGAAGTTCGCAATTCGGAAATACAGGGTTGCATCTAGCTGTTACCCAAGTTAGAGTTAGAGTTTCTCGTGAACTTTGAAAACTACCAGTTAGAATTTCTACTAGAATTTTGACCGATGCGAGGAAACTATCTCAGGGCGAGTTTCCTAGATTGGGTTGTCACACAAAAAGGGTTTTTCAGGCCGAAAGACTAGGGCAAGCATACACACAACAAGCAATCACAAGCACTCAAGCATCAATTTCACAACACCACAAGCAATCATGAAAACAACACGAGGTATTTCAAGTACCCAAGGATACCTCATACGCAGGGGTAGCTCAATCGAAGCAATTGAGTTTGTCCTATCAATCCTATAGGCTTGGGTTGGTTAGAGATGTAGACGTCTTCATTTTGTTGATGTTGACGTCAACATGGATTTTTGTAGCAGTTGGTAGTGAAGCAGGCCTAATGTTGAGTCGTCGATGTTGAGGTGGAGGCGGAGGCAAAACCTATGTGGAATCTTCTGGTCTCCACATCTAGGGATGTGAGGTCTTTGGAGGGCAATTTCTGAAGTGCCCAGGGTCAACAGTTTCCGCGACGAACCTAAAAATTACTAGTCAAGAAACTGAGGGCTTGATCCTGACGACTGCAGAAGTGCAAGTCCAAGGGGAAATAAGGTCAGCTCCTTGACAGACTTTGGTGTCAACCAAAGACATGATCTTGTTATTCCCATATGCATACGGCTAGTCGACATCCAAATCTTCTATGGCTGCAGTTGGAGATACTGGAGACATCCGGAAGGGTTGATCTGTCTTCGACTTCGAGTTTCCCAGTCGGAGTTGGGGGACATCGTCCAACATCTATTTTTCGGATAGGATGAGATAGTAGAGTTAGAAAGTTTCCAAAGTCTTTAGAAATCAGAGAGCGAGGTAAGAATGAGAATTTTTTTTTTTGAAGAGGTAAGAAAGATAGAAGCTAGGCTTCTGGTTACTTAGGAAAATAAGTTTCGTAAATAGTTTTACCAAAGTAGTATTTTCCTAACTGACGTCCATGCTAACTAAGGTCTCCTACAGTCAGGATGGCTCTGATACCAGCTCTGTGGGGGCCCCGGACTAGCTGTCCGAAACACCCGTTATGCATACACATTCACGATCCCATGATCAGTGTGTCGTGAAAGCATAACCGAACTGGTATCAAATACATCATCCATTACATTACCAAATAAAAATATTACAGCATGTCACATGACCAATACTTACATAAGAGCCGCAATGGCAGGAGATCAACAATCACACAGCGGAAATAATTCAGACGAAAGCGTTCGCATGGCCCAAGTCATGCCATAACCCTACAGGCAACTGACTGGGAAGACGTTCCTAGCTCGCATAGACGTCGTCAACTCCTTCTTCATCTGTCGAACTCCACCAAGTCTGGCCAAGTAAATAGCCAGGGACAAAGCCATGAGTACATTATGAATTGTACTCGCAAACCACCTTAGAGAGAAGTAAAGGATATGCAATTTGGCAGTAGCAAGGAACAAGCACTATTCTAGGGTTACAAGGAGTGAGAGATAGTTTCTCTCGAGAATATGACATCTCTATATCTTTGTTGAAAACCTTTTTGAAAGGAAGTTTCTTTTGAAGACTAATAGGTACGGGCGACCCATTTTCCTTTCCGGCCATCTCAGTATGACCAAAACAACTTTTCCAACTTTCCACCGTACCTCCCAGGTACATTTCCACCAGATCCCATCGGTATCCTTTTCCAAACCCTTTGGAAAACATTTTTATAAACCAAAACTTTCTTTAATGCCAAGCAGCCTTCCATTCCCATGTCCATAACCGCGGACACGGCTATTCGAATAGATTTACACTCGCGAGAGGTTGTACACTTTCCCCACAAGATCCGATAAATCCGCCGGGATCATCCCCTGGTTCACCAAGCGTCAAAACGCGAGGCTCGGATAACCGATCGCAGTTTTTCGCTTGCTCGCCTTAGCCTAAGACATGCCGAATGAGTTGTACCTCCCAACACCGCAGTCCGGGATGCCGTTTACCCGGGAGTTGCAAAGTCCCCGACACCCGACCCTCCGGAATGCCATCCAACCACTTCGGCATCTTTCAATGGGAGCTCATAAGTTGTACCCCGCGTACCTGAAAAGGCAAATGGGTTGCGTCCCTTCTCATGGGAAGAACCCCGGTCGAAGCGTCCATGGTCGGACTGCCACTACACTTGCAGGACCCAAACTAAGGCGAGACAAACTACTACGCTGCGCCCCGTCCCACTAAAGGGTAATGTGGTTGTACTCGGCTAGGTCCGGTTAGGTACTCAGTCACCAAAGTTTTTCGAAAACAATTTTATCCACTTGCCTCCAGCAATTTTTCTTCCCAAAAACCTTTTCCTTTTCATAAACTCACACTTGGGCAGTGGCTTCCCCATTCCAAGGTTTTAGAAACACTTCTTTCATGAAAACATTTTCACAAACCTTTTTAAAGAGGCTCCCGACCTATAGTCCGACTTTTCTTTGAAAAGCGGCGACAAGGATGATAAGGTGTTAAGCACCATATCACTAACAGATATTTGTTTATTGGGTATCAACGAGGGATGCACCCGTAAGGGTGGAATAATAAAACTCTGGGTGGCAATAACCACCCACATAAATAAATAAAATCATGCAATTTATAAAGCTGCTAATAATGCAAGAGTAAGATAATTAGGATGAGATATGCATCAAGAGGTGGCTTGCCTTGGTTGGCTATTTGTCCCTGGACTTCATCTTCATGAATCATCTGCTCTTCCTTCCTGTTCGAAATCATCACCGGGATCCTCTCCTCCTTCTCCGATAGTACTCGCATTCTAGCGCCGCAAAATAAAAGAGAAGACAATCAATCCCTAGGCATAACATCAAACTACACAACAACACACAACATCCAACCACTAAATCAGAGACACTAAACACATCAAATAATAGCACCTAGGGAAAAATGGTTATTTTGCTAAAAAGGCTTTGCCTCACAACAAAACTTAATTTACACAATCAAAGGTGGCTAATGACCTTTGGAAACCACCAGCAGGGGTTTCGTGCCAAGGTTCATTATAAAATATTTTAAACAAAAACAACTCCATTTTCTTAGGGTAAAAATAAGCAACAACACCACATTAACAAACCACCCTATAAAAATGCACATAAAAATTTGGTAAAATCACAGAGAGTAAAGCTTGACTTTATAAAGCTACAAAAATAGGATTCAATAAATTTTGGTTTTTTTTTAAAACAAAAGTTATGATTTTTATAAAACCAGAAATGACTTAGGAACCAATTAAATGGTCTAAATCTTTCTGTGAGTCACAGAAATGCATGAAGCATACCTACTGAAAGCTAACAACATTTAGAATACACTTGCACAAGAATCACATGCAAATAATTTTTTAAATAATTTAGAAAATCTAAACAAGACAAGAACTGCGAGAAATTCAAAAACTAAGACTACCAAGTATCGTAGCATAATCAACTAGATCCAATCATACCCCCGGATAGCTAATACTAAATGTGAGCCAACCCCACTCGGTTTGGTATTATTATGCTTTGTAAAAGAATTTACAAAAATCGGATACTAAAAAGGTATCCTGTTTCAGTAATAAAATCATCAGAATTAAACTACCACTCTTAAAAATATTTCCTTTGGCACAAAAGTACCCTAAAATTATATCTTCCAGTATCCCTCGGGTTTGATCCAAAATCATTTGTAGTTTTCAATTTAAAAATCACAGAATAGCTCTTTGGTTGATATTTGATTTGTGAACCAAGCAATAACCAGCAAGCTTCTGACCAGTGCCAAAAGAAAGGTACTCACATCTACAGCACAACAAAATTGACCTCATGCAAAAAGGGTCTATACACAACTCATACTATTTAATATGGTTGTACTGCAACATTCTTGTACTAGATTTATATACACAGATCTACCCCCAAACATCCCATGCATGCATTTGTTTGTGGTTAAAAATTTGTTCACGAGCTCACAGAAACTTTAATCTCAAATTTGGATCATCTAGGAATATACAGAATTTCAAAACCTACAACCCTATTTACTGGATGAATTTCCAGATTTAAATCCTCAATGGAAATGGGCTGCGGTGTGTGTGTGTGTGCGGCCCAGATCTGGAAGCTGAGCACGGGAACTGCGACGGATTCAAAAGAAATCGACCCAACTACTTGCCATGACCTAGCAGGAAAAACAAATCAAGAGCCCAACATGGGGGCCCTTCCATACATGGCCTGGCGCTTCCAGGACGCGCACGCGCATCCCGTCTACGACGACCAGGAACCGGCGGCGCCTGCGCCCTACCGACGACAGCGGGACAGGGAGGAGGAGAAGGAGAGCTCACCGGGCGTCTCGATGACGGCGGCTGGGACGCAGAAGGTGGCAGCGCTTGAGGCGGCTCCGACGGCAACGCGCACAAGCAGGACCGGTCTCCTGGACGTTGGTGAAGTCACGCCCGAGACGGAGTGGTTCCGACACCAACGACGGAAGCGGCCGCGACGGTGCAGGGAAGATGGCGTCGAGGTCCTTTCCAACGACGGCGGCGAAGAAGTTGGACGCCGATGACACGGACGACGCCCAGGTCATACGCGGACGGGATCTTTTGGTCGGAGGCGAGCTACGCGTCAACGCCGGCGACTGGGACAGAAACGAGACCATGGAGACCCTCAGGCGAGCTGCATGCATGGAAGAGGGCTAGATTAGCTTGCGGGGATGGTGCAGCACCGAGAGAAATAGAGAGAAAGGGCGGAGACGTGGCTGCAGTCGACGGCGACGAATGGCCGACGACGAGCTCACGCTCGGTCGTTTCCTTCGGCGAGGGCTGAAACGGAGCGGTCTCCTCCTTCTGCTCCCAGGGAGATGAGGAAGACGACGCGGAGACAGAGCGGAAGACGCGGCAGCTCTACTCCGTCGACATGGGCGTGCTCGACGGACACCAGGGATAGTGCGGAGACGAGAACGAGCGCGGCGTCCGGGAGACCTGCTCGGTCCAAACCGGCGACTGAGGGGTCACGGGGGAAGATGAGGAGACGCACGGCCGCTCGTGTCGCTCGACGGAGACGGCATGCAGGCTCCCAGAACAACGGCAAGGTTGAGGATGAGCTCCACGTCGGGAACGGAGCAGACACGGGCATGCATGCTGATGACGGCGTTGTTGGAGACGAGGCCACCGTCACAGATGAAACCGAGAGCGGCGCTCCAGCGAGTTTCTGAGAAGAAGAAAGGCAAGGTTAGGATGGCAGTGTTAAACGGAAGATTATGGAACCGAGATGAAGAGCGGAGTGGCGGAGAAGTGGCTGCAACTTCGGCCTCGACGAGCGGCGGAATATGAGCTTCAACTCGGTTTCTTGTTTGGAAGGAGGGGAAACGAAGTAGGGTTTCATCCCTGGCGTTCCAGAGAGGGAGAGGGGAGGTGTGGAGTGCAGTGGAGAGATGGGAGGGCTCAGTCTCTTTTGACAGAGGGCCGGAGAGAAAACTGCCACGACGTGGCGTCCGTGGTGTGGCGGGCGAGGACGGCGAGCAAGGCCAGAGAGAAGGAGACAAGGAGGGGAGCAGGGGCCGCTCCAGGGAGTGAAGGGGAGCAGGGCGGGGCCAAAGATGAGGGGACGCGTCGGGGGAGGCCTAGTCGGCTCAGGAATAGCGGTTCTTCTGCGCGCACGCCAGGTGTTCGACGAACCGTCGGCTTACAGAGCGCGGTCGATCGCGGATAGCAGGACGAAGACAACGATTTTGGAGCACGCTGGGTCGGCCAGGGACAGGTTGGGGAGGGTTGTGGCGCGGTGGTTCTGGCAGGGGTGCTCGTTTCCATTTCGAGCCATGCCATGGCATGCACGGTAGTCCGAGAGAGAGGGAAAAGGCTAGGTTTGATAGGGTGCTTTCAGGACGGGTCAAATGGGTGTGTAGGGTCCTTGTAATCGAGCAGTCACGGGCGGATGGAAAGGAAGGGGCTGCAGCAGCATTGTCTTTCAAGATTTTGCCAAGGACACATGCACCGGCCTCTCTCTCTCTTCCTCTCATGCTCTCCAAGGGAAACCTGCCAAAAGAGTTACTGTAGCTACAGCTAATGTCGACCAGAGAGGGGTGCGTGATGGAAGCAAGACAAGAGAGTGGGACGAGTGGTGTTCATGCCAATGTGCCATGGCCGGTTCTTCTCCTTGGCAAGCAAGGGAAGGCAAAAGAATCAGCCAAGGGTCACATGTGGTCGGCCAAGAGCTGATGCAGATGGTGGCTGAGGTCAAAACGTGGAGCTTGGTGGTGATCAAACAAAAGAATAGTGTGGGAGGGAGAGGGTCACGGCTCAGCCAGGGTCATTTCATGGCATGGCCGGCTCACTTCTTGTGCATGCCAAGATGAGCCAAATCATGGGCAAAAGAACTTTGTAGAGTAACTAGATGATGGTGCTAAGAATGGTAAGGTCCCTGATTGAGTTCGGGAATTGGGTTGGAGAGATTTGCAAAAGAGAGATCCAATTTATGGGTAAGCGAAAGCGATGGCCATCTTGATATTTGTTACAATTTTTAATTCACCAAGAAATAATTCATGAAAAAAAAAGATAAGGTTGTTAAGAAGAGTACGCCATAACATGCATTTTGTAAAATGTGATATAGAAGGAAATATTTCTAGAACTTATTTTTGATTGGAAAAGATATGATAGAACATACGAGTAACATTTTCTAATTTTATTAAATAAAATACTTTGGAGATATTAAAAAAAACTAAAAATATTTTGGAAAGCCGAAAAGAGAAGAAATATGGGTTTTAGGGTTTTAGGAAATTGGAGGGAACCTTTATACATATATTTTTTTATTTTATTTAAAGGGAGTTGATGACAAGAATGATTCTAGAGTATCGTTGAATGATCTTGGAGAGATAGAGATGCAAATGGAGCTTAATCATTAGTTGGCCAAACATGACTAGATGAAGTAGGGATGTTAAATGATATATCAGTGAGACATATTAGTGGCAAGGACAATGCCATGAATATTTGATCACATATCAAATAGTCCTTAGATTTACCTTTTGTGTCTATGGCCTTTAATTGATTCAAAATAGGTAAATAAGATCATTTGAAGTATTTGAAAATAAAATGAGACATGGTTTTTAGAAGAGTAGAATGATCCATAGTTGAAGTAGAATAAATATGTATCATTCCATTTTATTTTAGGAAATCAAAACGGTGTATAAAAAAAATAGTATTTATGAAATTGTAAAGTCACACAAAGTAAGGTAGGCCATTTGGCAAATACTTCGTGTAGAAATTAAATAAATTTAAAAACCTTTTTTTTTTGATACTATGATCGGAGGTGACCATAGCCAATTAAAATAAAAAGATTTTTGGGAAGATCTTTTGAGATAAAGTTTTGAGTCATAGAGCAAAACAAAGAAGTGTGTAATTTGTCAAAAGGTTCAACTACTTTTGAAGAGAGGAGGTTAGGGTAATACAAGAGTGGCCATAGCTTAAGTGTTTTTCTTGAGACTTGAAGATGTGGGTTGAGATACTCCACTAGCACTATTCAAGAAACATCACTCAACAATCAAAGCCAGATACCATTTCAATCAAACACATGAAAACCCAAGAAAAATCTAAAAAGTTTTTGTTCCCCCTAATTTTTGCACTCAGGACATTTTAACAAAGTTGCGAAAGTTGGGGCGTTACAGATCTAGACATATTCAAACAAGAAAAATCATGCATGTATCTACCCCTAACCCTAAACTCTGTTTCATGAAGTCAAGCATGAAGATATGTGGTTTTTGGTTTCGAACATGGAAATTCAAAAACCCTCCCAAGAGCTTCATTTTGAAGTGACTAAGAAGCATACATGCTTACTTTTTCATATTCATGTTTTTAACTTATTCAAATCTTGGTGGAACCAAGGATTTGACCAAGATTCAAGTGGGTATAAAAATTCAAAAAAAAACAAGTTCTTCTTATGTTATATAGTAAGCATTCAATTATTTTGATAAACAAGGTCTACACATATTCAAACCAGGAAATTATGTATCTACCCCTAACCCTAAACTCTGTCTTATGAAGTCAAGCATGCATGAAGAGAAGTGGTTTTTGGTTTCAAGCATGGAAATTTCAAAACCCTCCCAAGAGCTTCATTTTGGAGTGACTAAGAAGCATACGTACGTGCTTACTTTTTCATATTCATGTTTTAAACTTGTTCAAATCTTGGTCAAACCTATGATTTGACCAAGATTCAAATGGGTATAAAAAATGAAAA
>NC_061512.1:74677132-74719902 GCF_022539505.1 Lolium rigidum | reverse complement strand
GCAAGTTGTATACACATGTCGCTGTCCGGAACCAATGGCCCCGAAGTGACCGAAATCGGGACAACCGGAGGGAATGGCGAGTGACGTGAGGATCACATGTGTTCACGGAGTGTTAATGCTTTGCTCCGGTACTCTATTAAAAGGAGTACCTTAATATCCGAGTAGTTTCCCTTGAGGCCCGGCTGCCACCGGCTGGTAGGACAAAAGATGTTGTGCAAGTTTCTCATTGCGAGCACGTACGACTATAATTGGAACACATGCCTATTGATTGATTAGTACTTGGATACCGTTTTATTATTATCTCGCAAATGCCCTGCTATGATTGTTACATGAGTTTCTCTCATCCATGCAACGCCCGTCATCCGTCCCCGTGCCTACGGTATTTTAATCCTCGCTGTTTAGTATAATCACCACTCGCTGTCTTTGTTACTCTGCTGCTTGTTATTTTACTACTGCTACTACTATAAAACTGTTACTATCGATAAACTCCTGCGAGCAAGTCTGTTTCCAGGTGCAGCTGAATTGACAACTCCGCTGTTAAGGCTTTCAAGTATTCTTTGTCTCCCCTTGTGTCGAATCAATAAATTGGGTAATACTTCCCTCGAAGACTGTTGCGATCCCCTATACTTGTGGGTCATCGGCATGCTCCCCATGTGGAGATGCCTGCTGTGCTGATGCGCTGCTGTTGCGCCTTGCTAGCTGCTATGCTGCTGTTGTGTATCTGCTGGCCTTGCTACTGCCATGGTTACTATTGTTGTGCTGCTCTGCCATGCCATACATGATTCTGTGCAATAATTCCTAGCCTATGTGCTTGCTTATGCTTGCAATTCTTGCTTAATTCTATCTCTGTGACTTTGTCCTTGATGCTATTACTGCTAGTTCATCATGTGTATTCAATTATTTGCCCTGGCTTGATTACTGTGTGTATTCCTTGCCAAATTTGCAAGTGCCAGTGCTCTGATGTGCTATATCTTGTGCTTAATTTCATGAGCATGATCAATTGAGCATTGTTGTTGGCTTAACAGTACTATCCAGTGATGAGTGATGTATGCAATCCTTGTGTACTTGTTCCAGTGGTTCATCATGCCTTTGATGTGCTTCTGGATACAATTATAAAGTCATTATTTCTGTATCTGTTTATTCAGTTATGGCTTGGGTGTAACTCTTCAGTGCTGGCTCATTACTGATGCTATGCTTGGCTATAGCCACCTGTAACAAGTGTTAGCAAGCTCTGGTGATCATATGATCATCAGTTGCTTGATGATTAATTGTTGTGATTCTGTCTGTGCCTATCTGGTGCTTACCCTGTGCTGTGTGTGCATCACACAGGCTTGGCCTGTGTGTGATGGTGCTTGCTCAAGCATCAGTTGATGCTTGCAATGATCCATTGGATCATCTGCAAGGCTCTGGTGCATCAATTGCTTGTGTAATTCATTTATCTGTTTATCTTGCTTTATTAAATGGATGAATGATGTGAACTGTGATTCAGTGATGATCATTTCAATGGATTTGATAAGGCTAGCTGGATGCCAACCACTGGTTGGTACCCTTGCCCACTACTGAACTCTACTGGGTGATGATGTGGTGGTTTCAAGTGTTGGCTGTGGGTTGAGGTGGCCCTGGCAGCTCAGTGATGCTGTCATGGGTAGCTCCCCCTTCTCTGTGGCTTGCTGTGGTTGGTGTTTGCTTGCTGTAATTGGATAATTGCTCACTGGTTGATCCAAGACTGGACTTCCAGTGGCTTTTGATGCTGAGAAATTATATAGACAAAGATTTGTCTATTGTCTGATGGTATAGCTAGCTATAGGTGCTAAGTGTGTTGGGCTAGGCTAGCTGTGAATTCATTCTTTGCTGGATTTCCTTAGTTGTGCCACTAATTTGACATAACTAATGTTCCCCTTGGATGATTTCCTATTTGCCTCTCCCATTTGCTTGCACCAACTGACTATGTAGCCAGATGATGACACAAACAGGGTATTCTACCCTCTTTGCTTCTGTGACATATGCACATGCTTAATTATGAGCAAAACCATGGTTTGCTCATGTTTATCTGGTATACCTCACTCCAGCTCCTAGAAATGGTTGTTGGTGTAGAGGATTGCTTCTGTGCTATTTGATTTGCTTGCCCTGCTCCTCCTTGCAAGCTGGTGGTGCTTGATTAAGTGTTGTGGTTGTTTGAGCAGGTTGAACAGCAGTGGCTGTTCTTCCTGTTCTTGTGTTCTTGTGTTCTTGGTGACTTACCCAGTGAAGTCCTGTCGATGGACTGGTTAGGGTTTACTGTGGAGGCTTTTATGTGATCTTCTTCTTCTTCTCTGGTCGACAACAAGGCCTGCAGCTTGTTGGTGACTCACTGGTTGTGTGTGTGTGCTGTGCTGCATGCACACACAAGGGCTTGCTGTTGGGCATGCACAATGGCTGTGTATGCAGCTTGTGTGCTTGCTGGTTGTCACATGCCCAGTGAATGGATCAGCTCGGCTGATGCTTGGTCATATCCTCAAATTTTTACTTTCTTTTGCTAATCTGCCAAGTGGCTTTGCCACTTGGCATAATCTGTTTCTCTTCTTTGTGTGTATGCAGGGACTTGGAGATGATCAAGATGAATTGCAAGATCATGTTGGCCAGGGATTGCATGAAGATTAACTTGTAGTTTAGGGTAGTTTATTTCATTGTAATTTTCTTTCTTTTTCTTTTTCTTTTTCCATTTTGTCAATTCTTGTAATGTGTTGTAATATTTTATATTTCAAATCTGAATATTGTAAAGACAATGTATCTTGTGTGTTTATCAATAAAGCTCCCATTTTTCTCTAATGAGATTTACTTAATATTTGTATTGTTTATTATTTATAATTTGCTTAATGAATTACCTCACATTTGAATTATGAGATATTTATTTGATGTTTGAATTTGAAATTCAAACGCAACTTAGGTTTGAATTCAATCATGCAACTTAAGTTGTAATGCACTTTACTCTCCTCTATTCTCAAAACCCTAACTTAGTTGAATGAGAAGCAAGTTTGTCGCACTCTCGAAACCCTAACCCTGTAAGGTGTCGAGAGAGAAACTTGTCCCCCTTCGATGCAGTTTTGTTTTAAAAGCGCGAAATTTCCCCAGAATTTACGATGCAATGCACATCCCTTTCTAAAATCTACCCCTCGATTGTCTCTAAACCTGGGACATTACATCGACCCTCTCGTCCGGGTGCGGCCCGTCGTCGTCGGACCACTCGAACTCGTCGTCGTCGTCCTCCGCCTCGGTCTCCTCCTCCTCCGCCTCGGCCTCCTCCTCCTCCATTGGCGCCTCCTCCTCATCCGTTGGCGCCTCCATCATCGTCGCCGCCAATGCGTCGGCCTCCGCCACCAACTCCTCCGCCTGCCTCCCCCAGGCTGCCTCCGTTGCCACCAGCGCCGCCTCCCGCTGCTAACGCTCCTCCGCCGCCAGCTGCTGCGAGCGCTCCATCGACTCCCGCCGCTGGCGCTCGATCGCCTCCCGCCGTTCACGGTACGGCGCCTCCCGCTCCTCGCACTGGCATCGGCGCTCATCATCCCACTGCCGGCTCATCTCCTCCATCTGGCGCCGCTGTGCCTCTTCTGCCGTGGAGGTGTCGAACGCCGCAATGGTGTCCGCCAGCGCCTCCTCCTGCCACGATGATGCCGCTGCGCTCTCGTCAGTTGCGGGGTCAGGGCGTAGAACACCGCCTCTGCCGCCGCGTGCGCCGCCTCACGCTGCTGGCGGGCCTGCTGCTCGAGTGCCTCCCGCCGCTCCTGATGATGTGTACGCCAATTCTTCGTCCATCGCCGCCGCCGCTCTTCCCGGGCGGCGATGTCGATGCCGAACTGCGAATCCGGTGGTGGAGGTGGTGCTGGAGGAGACGACGGTGGAGGGAACTGGCCATCGCTGGGGCGGTTCATCATTGCGCACTGGTGGTGGAGGAGACGGCGGTGGAGCGACAAGGGTTGTGCTTGTGGCGGAGAAAGGGGTGCCGGCGGCTGTGGTGGCTGCCATTGAGCCGGGAGGGCCTTTTATAGACGCCGGCGTCGGGAAGAAAAAGCGCGAGAAGAGGCGGGAAGAAAGCGCGGGAAAGCGCGGTGGTGTGCGAACGCCGGCGCCACGTGGAGGTTGCGCAATGATGTCTACGGGTGCTTCTATTCTTGTAGACGGTGTTGGGCCTCCAAGAGCAGAGGTTTGTAGAACAGCAGCAAGTTTCCCTTAAGTGGATCACCCAAGGTTTATCGAACTCAGGGAGGAAGAGGTCAAAGATATCCCTCTCATGCAACCACTGCAACCACAAAGCAAGAAGTCTCTTGTGTCCCCAACACACCTAATAGGTGCACTAGTTCGGCGAAGAGATAGTGAAATACAGGTGGTATGAATAAGTATGAGCGGTAGTAGCGCAGTAAAACAGGTAAACAAGCAGCGATAGCGATATTTAGGAACAAGGCCTAGGGATTAGACTTTCACTAGTGGACACTCTCAACTTTGATCACATAACGAGAATAGATAAATGCATACTCTACACTCTCTTGTTGGATGATGAACACCACTAATTGCGTAGGATTACACAAACCCTCAATGCCGGAGTTAACAAGCTCCACAATATTCAATGTTCATATTTAAATAACCTTAGAGTGCATGACAAATCAACACAACTAAACCAAGTACTAACATAGCATGCACACTGTCACCTTCACACTATGTAGGAGGAATAGATCACATCAATACCATCATAGCAATAGTTAACTTCATAATCTACAAGAGATCATAATCATAGCCTACGCCAAGTACTAACACGGATGCACACACTATCACCATTACACCGTGCGGGAGGAATAAACTACTTTAATAACATCACTAGAGTAGCACACGGATAAATTTTGATACAAAACACATTGCAATCATAAAGAGATATAAATAAGCACTTCACTATGCCATTCATAACAGCGAATAAGTATTACTGTGAAATATAGCCTAAGAGACCCACACGGTGCACACACTTGTCACCTTTACACACGTGGGACAAGGAGTCTCCAGGAGATCACATAAGTAAAACCCATTTGACTAGCATAATGACATCTAGATTACAAGCATCATCATATGAATCTCAATCATGTAGGGCAGCTCATGAGATTATTGTATTGAAGCACATAGGAGAGAGATTAACCACATAGCTACCGGTACAGCCCCGAGCCTCGATGGAGAACTACTCCCTCCTCATGGGAGACAGCAGCGTTGATGAAGATGGCGGTGGTGTCGATGGAGGAGCCTTCGAGGGCACTTCCCCGTCCCGGCGGCGTGTCGGAACGGAGACTCCTGTCCCCCGGATCTTGGCTTCGCGATGGCGGCGGCTGCGGAAGGTTTCTCGTACCGTGGCTTTTTCGTATCGAAGTTTTAGGTCGGGGACCTTTATATAGGCGAAGAGGCGGCGTCGGAAGGTCAACGAGGCGACGACACGCTAGGGGCGCCCCCCCTTGGCCGCGCCGGGCTATCGTGCTGGGGGCCCGGTGGCCCCCTCCGGCGACTCTCGGGTGTTCCGGAAGCTTCGTGGAAAAATAGGATGCTGGGCCTTGATTTCGTCCGATTCCGAGAATATTTCCTTACTAGGATTTCTGGAACCAAAAACAGCAGAAAACAGGAACTGGCCCTTCGGCATCTCGTCAATAGGTTAGTTCCGGAAAACGCATGATAATGACATAAAGTGTGTATAAAACATGTAGATATCATCAATAATGTGGCATGGAACACAAGAAATTATCGATACGTCGGAGACGTATCAGCATCCCCAAGCTTAGTTCTCGCTCGTCCCGAGCGAGTAAACGATAACAAAGATAATTTACGGAGTGACATGCCATCATAACTTTGATCATACTATTGTAAGCATATGTAATGAATGCAGCGATCAAAACAATGGTAATGACATGAGTAAACAACTGAATCATAAAGCAAAGACTTTTCATGAATAGCACTTCAAAACAAGCATCAATAAGTCTTGCATAGGAGTTAACTCATAAAGCAATAATTCAAAGTAAAAGGTATTGAAGCAACATAAAGGAAGATTAAGTTTCATCGGTTGCTTTCAACTTGTAACATGTATATCTCATGGATAATTGTCAACATAGAGTAATATAACAAGTGCAATATGCAAGTATGTAGGAATCAATGCACAGTTCACACAAGTGTTTGCTTCTTGAGGTGGAGAGAGATAGGTGAACTGACTCAACATAAAAGTAAAAGAAAGGTCCTTCAAAGAGGAAAGCATCGATTGCTATATTTGTGCTAGAGCTTTTATTTTGAAAACATGAAACAATTTTGTCAACGGTAGTAATAAAGCATATGAGTTATGTAAATTATATCTTACAAGTTGCAAGTCTCATGCATAGTATACTAATAGTGCCCGCACCTTGTCCTAATTAGCTTGGACTACCGGATCATCACAATACACATGTTTTAACCAAGTGTCACAATGGGGTACCTCCATGCCGCCTGTACAAAGGTCTAAGGAGAAAGCTCGCATTTTGGATTTCTCGCTTTTGATTATTCTCAACTTAGACATCCATACTGGGACAACATGGACAACAGATAATGGACTCCTCTTTAATGCATAAGCATGTGGCAACAATTAGTGTTCTCATATGAGATTGAGGATATATGTCCAAAACTGAAACTTTCACCATGATTCATGGCTTTAGTTAGCGGCCCAATGTTCTTCTCTAACAATATATATGCTCCAACCATTAAGGTGGTAGATCTCTCTTACTTCAGACAAGACGGACATGCATAGCAACTCACATGATATTCAACAAAGAATAGTTGATGGCGTCCCCAGAAACATGGTTATCGCACAACAAGCAACTTAATAAGAGATAAAGTGCATAAGTACATATTCAATACCACAATAGTTTTTAGGCTATTTTGTCCCATGAGCTATATATTGTAAAGGCGAATGATGGAAATTTAAAGGTAGCACTCAAGCAATTTACTTTGGAATGGCGGAGAAATACCATGTAGTAGGTAGGTATGGTGGACACAAATGGCATAGTGGTTGGCTCAAGGATTTTGGATGCATGAGAAGTATTCCCTCTCAATCCAAGGTTTAGGCTAGCAAGGTTATTTGAAACAAACACAAGGATGAACCGGTGCAGCAAAACTCACATAAAAGACATATTGTAAACATTATAAGACTCTACACCGTCTTCCTTGTTGTTCAAAACTCAATACTAGAAATTATCTAGACTTTAGAGAGACCAAATATGCAAACCAAATTTTAGCAAGCTCTATGTATTTCTTCATTAATAGGTGCAAAGTATATTATGCAAGAGCTTAAACATGAGCACAACAATTGCCAAGTATCAAATTATCCAAGACATTTTATCAATTACTACATGTAGCATTTCCCGATTCCAACCATATAACATTTTAACGAAGCAGTTTCAACCTTCGCCATGAACATTAAAAGCTAAGAACACATGTGTTCATATGAACCAGCTGAGCGTGTCTCTCTCCCACACAAGCATTTTATTCAGAGAATGAAAATAACAAAACGAAAATAAAAGCACACAGACGCTCCAAGTAAAGTACATAAGATGTGACCGAATAAAAATATAGTTTCAAGAGAAGAAACCTGATAATGTTGTCGATGAAGAAGGGGATGCCTTGGGCATCCCCAAGCTTAGATGCTTGAGTCTTCTTGAAATATGCAGGGGTGAACCACGGGTGCATCCCCAAGCTTAGACTCTTCACTCTTCTTGATCATAGTATATCATCCTCCTCTCTTGACCCTTGAAAACTTCCTCCACACCAAACTTAAAACAAACTCATTAGAGGGTTAGTGCATAATCAAAAATTCACATGTTCAGAGGTGACACAATCATTCTTAACACTTATGGACATTGCTCAAAGCTACTGGAAGGTAATGGAACAAAGAAATCCACCCAACACAGCAAAAGAGGCAATGCGAAATAAAAGGCAGAATCTGTCAAAACAGAACAGTCCGTAAAGACGAATTTTAAAATGGTACCAGACTTGCTCAAATGAAAATTTTCAAATTGAATGAAAGTTGCGTACATATCTGAGGATCACTCACGTAAATTGGCATAATTTTCTGAGTTACCTACAGAGAATTAGGCCCAGATTCGTGACAACAAGAAATCTGTTTCTACGCGATAATCCAAATCTAGTATGAACCTTACTATCAAAGACTTTACTTGGCACAACAAAACACAAAACTAAGATAAGGAGAGGTTGCTACAGTAGTAAACAACTTCCAAGACACAAATAAAATAGAGGTACTGTAGCAAAATAAACACATGGGTTATCTCCCAAGAAGTTCTTTCTTTATAGCCATTAAGATGGGCTCAGCAGTTTTAATGATGCACTCGCAAGAAATAGTAGTTGAAGCAAAAGAGAGCATCAAGAGGCAAATTCAGAACACATTTAAGTCTAACATGCTTCCTATGCATAGGAATCTTGTAAGTAAACAAGTTCATGAAGAGCAAAGTAACAAGCATAGGAAGATAAAACAAGTGTAGCTTCAAAAATTTCAGCACATAGAGAGGTGTTTTAGTAACATGAAAATTTCTACAACCATATTTTCCTCTCTCATAATAACTTTCAGTAGCATCATGAGCAAACTCAACAATATAACTATCACATAAAGCATTCTTATCATGAGTCTCATGCATAAAGTTATTACTCTCCACATAAGCGTAATCAATTTTATTAGTTGTAGTGGGAGCAAATTCAACAAAGTAGCTATCATTATTATTCTCATCAAGTGTAGGAGGCATAGTATAATCACAACAAAATTTACTCTCCATAGTAGGTGGCACCAAAAGACCACTATCATTATAATCATCATAAATAGGAGGCAAAGTATCATTAAAGAAAATTTTCTCCTCAATGCTTGGGGGACTAAAAATATCATGCTCATCAAAGTCAGCTTCCCCAAGCTTAGCATTTTCCATATCATTATCAACAATGGTGTTCAAAGCGTTCATACTAATATTACTACCAGCATGCAAATAAGGTTCCATAGGTTTTTTAATTTTCGCATAAAACCATCCATGTCTTAAATCAGGAAATAGAATAAGAAGCTCATTGCTTGTCCATTATGCCTAACTAGTGTAAACAAGAAACAAAAAGATGCAATTGCGAGGATCTAAAGGAAATAGCTTCGAGTACTTACAACGGCGAAAATAGCTTAGTAGCCGAGATCCGGAGTGTGAGTACCTTTTACCTTTCCTCCCCGGCAACGGCGCCGAGAAAATAGCTTGATGTCTACGGGTGCTTCTATTCTTGTAGACAGTGTTGGGCCTCCAAGAGCAGAGGTTTGTAGAACAGCAGCAAGTTTCCCTTAAGTGGATCACCCAAGGTTTATCGAACTCAGAGAGGAAGAGGTCAAACATATCCCTCTCATGCAACCCTGCAACCACAAAGCAAGAAGTATCTTGTGTCCCCAACACACCTAATAGGTGCACTAGTTCGGCGAAGAGATAGTGAAATACAGGTGGTATGAATAAGTATGAGCAGTAGTAACGCAGTAAAACAGTAAACAAGCAGCGATAGCAGTATTTAGGAACAAGGCCTAGGGATTAGACTTTCACTAGTGGACACTCTCAACTTTGATCACATAACAGAATAGATAAATGCATACTCTACACTCTCTTGTTGGATGATGAACACCACTAATTGCGTAGGATTACACGAACCCTCAATGCCGGAGTTAACAAGCTCCACAATATTCAATGTTCATATTTAAATAACCTTAGAGTGCATGACAAATCAACACAACTAAACCAAGTACTAACATAGCATGCACACTGTCACCTTCACACTATGTAGGAGGAATAGATCACATCAATACCATCATAGCAATAGTTAACTTCATAATCTGCAAGAGATCATAATCATAGCCTACGCCAAGTACTAACACGGATGCACACACTGTCACCATTACACCGTGCAGGAGGAATAAACTACTTTAATAACATCACTAGAGTAGCACACAGATAAATTGTGATACAAAACACATTGCAATCATAAAGAGATATAAATAAGCACTTCACTATGCCATTCATAACGATGAATAAGTATTCTCAGTGAAATATAGCCTAAGAGACCCACACGGTGCACACACTCGTCACCTTTACACACGTGGGACAAGGAGTCTCCGGAGATCACATAAGTAAAACCCACTTGACTAGCATAATGACATCTAGATTACAAGCATCATCATATGAATCTCAATCATGTAGGGCAGCTCATGAGATTATTGTATTGAAGCACATAGGAGAGAGATTAACCACATAGCTACCGGTACAGCCCCGAGCCTCGATGGAGAACTACTCCCTCCTCATGGGAGACAGCGAGCGTTGATGAAGATGGCGGTGGTGTCGATGGAGGAGCCTTCCGGGGCACTTCCCCGTCCCGGCGGCGTGCCGGAACGAGAGACTCCTGTCCCCCAAATCTTGGCTTCGCGATGGCGGCGGCTCTGGAAGGTTTCTCGTACCGTGGCTTTTTCGTATCGAAGTTTTAGGTCAGGGACCTTTATATAGGCGAAGAGGCGGCGTCAGAAGGTCAACGAGGCGACGACACGCTAGGGGGGCGCGCCCCCCCCTAGGCCGCGCCGGGCTATCGTCTGGGGGCCCAGTGGCCCCCCTCTGGCGACTCTCGGGTGTTCTGGAAGCTTCGTGGAAAAATAGGATGCTGGGCCTTGATTTCGTCCGATTCCGAGAATATTTCCTTACTAGGATTTACGGAACCAAAAACAGCGAGAAACAGGAACTGGCCCTTCGGCATCTCGTCAGTAGGTTAGTTTCGGAAAACGCATGATAATGACATAAAGTGTGTATAAAACATGTAGATATCATCAATAATGTGGCATGGAACACAAGAAATTATCGATACGTCGGAGACGTATCACGCAACACCAACGAGACGTCTCGCCTGCCCCTCCGTCGCCATTAAGGCAAAGATGCCGTCGTGTGTCACTGCGCGCAAATAACTTCCTTCGCAAGGTTGGCGATGGTTAGGTTAAATTCAATTTGCCGCTGACGGGTCAGGCCCGCGTCGCTTCGCCTCGCTTTTCGTTGTGTCCGGCGTGCCCGGAGCGTCCCATGTGGGGCGGGGACGGGCTCGGGGCGCCGGACACCGTATCGGGCCGCGCTGGACATAAATCGGCTTTGGGTGATGCGGCTGGGAACGTTTTTTTTGTCCGGCGCGCCCCAAATCCCTTTGTGGGACGCGACTAGAGATGCTCTTAGAGCATCTCCAGCCGCGTCCCCAAAGCGGCTCCCAAAGGGCGCCGGATTTATTGTTTGGGGACGTGTTTCCTTCGTGTCGTGTTTGGGGGACGTCGCTCCCCAGACGCGTCCCCCAAACTCACTTAAAAATACTTGTATTTTTATTTTAATAGATAGAAGAAATGTGTAGATAACTCTGTACTAATATTGATGTACTAATATTTAAAGCGGTGCAACATAAAAAAAATTCATATAAAAACTACGAAAAAATATAAACAAATTACATATACAAATTTAAAATACTTCTTCTTTGATGGCCCCGCCTTGTCGTTCTCACGGTGGTCCTTCCTGCTCGTCACCTCTTCCGAAGAGGCGGTGTCGTTCGACGCGTCGGAGGAACTTGTGTCCTCCTTGTCCTCGATAGTGCTCGCCGGCTTCACATTCACCTTCGCTTTTGCCTCCGCCTCCGCCTTCGTCCGGGCCGCCTCAGCCTCATCCTCCACCTCCTCGGCCTCCCATTCCGCGATGATGTCCGGCGGCGGGGAATCATCGCCGCTGCTAGGCGTCGCAACTTTGTCCCACCAGTGGCGCCATCCCGACGGCTTACCCTCGCTGTCGGTGTCCGATGGAAGCTGAGAGATGTCGCTCATTGTGAGATAGGAGAGGTTTCGATGAATGGCGACCGGTTGTAGATCAGAAAGCGCATACGTAGGGGTCTTATTGAGCGCAGATGAACGGCGGCTGCTTGTGACGGTAAATCACACGTCCGTTGGGAACCCCAAGAGGAAGGTATGATGCGTACAGCAGCGAGTTTTCCCTCAGTAAGAAACCAAGGTTATCGAACCAATAGGAGATGAAGGCCACGTGAAGGTTGTTGGTGAAGGAGTGTAGTGCGGCGCAACACCAGGGATTCCGGCGCCAACGTGCAACCTGCACAACATAATCAAGATACTTTGCCCCAACTTAAAAGTGAGGTTGGCAATCTCACCGGCTTGCTGAAAACAAAGGATTAAACATATGGTGTGGAGAATGATGTTTCCTTGTAGAAAAACAAAGAGAACGATGATTGCAGTAGGTTGTATTTCAAATGTAAAAGAATAGACCGGGGTCCACAGTTCACTAGTGGTGTCTCTCCAATAAGATAAATAACATGTTGGGTGAACAAATTACAGTTGGGCAATTGACAAAATAGAGAGGGCATAACAATGCACATACATATCATGATGACTACTATGAGATTTACTTAGGGCATTACGACAAAAAAACATAGACCGCCATCCAGCATGCATCTATGCCTAAAAAATCCACCTTCGGGTTAGCATCCGCACCCCTTCCAGTATTAAGTTGCAAGCAACAGACAATTGCATTAAGTACTGTGCGTAATGTAAACAATACAAATATCCTTAGACAAAGCATTGATGTTTTATCCCTAGTGGCAATAGCACATCCACAACCTTAGAACTTTCTGTCACTGTCCCAGATTCAATGGAGGCATGAACCCACTATCTAGCATAAATACCCCCTCTTGGAGTTACAAGTATCAACTTGGCCAGAGCCTCTACTAGCAACAGAGAGCATGCAAGATCATAAATAACATATATGATAGATCAATAATCAACTTGACATAGTATTCCATATTCATCGGATCCCAACAAACACAACATGTAGCATTACAAATAGATGATCTTGATCATGATAGGCAGCTCACAAGATCTAAACATGATGGCACAATAGGAGAAGACAACCATCTAGCTACTGCTATGGACCCATAGTCCAAGGATGAACTACTCACGCATCAATACGGAGGCGGGCATGGTGATGTAGAGCCCTCCGGTGATGATTCCCCTCTCCGGCAGGGTGCCGGAGGAGATCTTCAGAACCCCCCAAGATGGGGTTGACGGCGGCGGTGTCTCTGGACCTTTCTCGTATTTCGGCTCTTGGTACTAGGGTTTTCCGATACGAAGGAATATATAGGCGAAGAGGCAGCATCGGGGGAGCCAGGGGTGGCCTCCCCATAGGCCGGCGCTCCTGGGGGCCTGGCCACGCCGCCCTATGGGGTGGGTCCCCTGCTGGCCTTCTCCGACTCTTCTTCGAACTTCTGGAATCCTCCGTGGAAAATAGGGCAGTGGTCTTTTGTTTCGTCCAATTCCGAGAATATTTCCCGTGTAGGATTTTTGAAACCAAAAACAGCAGAAAACAGGAACTGGCGCTTCGGCATCTTGTTAATAGGTTAGTCCCGGAAAATGCATAAAAATGATATAAAGTATGAGTAAAACATGTAGGTATTGTCATAAAAGTAGCATAGAACATAAGAAATTATAGATACGTTGGAGACGTATCAGCGGCGCAGATATCGAAGAGAGCGGCGATTGCTCTTTCACGGAGTTCGCGCTCCATTCCGGCGGTTCGCGCGTCGATCGACGCGGTTTCAATTGCGACGGTTCCCCTTTCCGGCAACTGCACCGTCACTATGTAGGCAGCGGTTGAGCGTCCGACCCGCTGACGCGTTGGTCCCGCGTCACCTCGTCTCGGTTTTCGTTGTGTCCGGCCTGCCCGGAGCGTCCACTGTGTAGCGGGGACGGGCTCGGGGCGCCGGACAAAATGGGCCTTTGGGGGCGCGGCTGGGAATGATTTTTTTTTGTGTCCAGCCCCGTCCCCCAAAGCGTCCCCTAAAAGGATTTGTGGCGCGTGATGTCTACGCACGCTTCTATTCCTGTAGACAGTGTTGGGCCTCCAAGAGCAGAGGTTCGTAGAATAGCAGCAAGTTTCCCTTAAGTGAATCACCCAAGGTTTATCGAACTCAGGGCGGTAGAGGTCAAAGATATCCCTCTCAAGCAACCCTGCAATTAAGATACAAGAACTCTCTTGTGTCCCCAACACACCTAATACACTTGTCAGATCTATAGGTGCACTAGTTCGGCGAAGAGATAGTGAAATACAAGTAATATGGATGATTATAAGTAGTAATTGCAATCTGAAATAAAAATGGCAGCAAGCGAACATGTAGCAGAACTTGTTGGAAACGGTGTTTCAATGCTTAGAAACAAGGCCTAGGGATCATACTTTCACTAGTGGACACTCTCAACAATGATCACATAATTGAATAAATAAATGCTACTCTCAAACACTCTCTTGTTGGATAACAAACACCATTCATTGTGTACGGCTGCAAAAGCACACCTCAAGCCGGAGTAAACAAGCTCCACAACGTCATAAAGGAATCACACACGATGCGCACACTTGTCACCATCACACCGTGGAGAGTGACTCCGGAGTTCATATTAAAGTAACCTCTAGAGTGCATAATAGACAAGAGTAACATCTACATATTCAACTAGATTACATAGCTCATGATCACATAAAGATCACACCATGGGAGAGAGAGATGAACCACATAGCTACCGGTAGAGCCCTCAGCCTCGGGGGAGAACTACTGCCTCCTCATCATGGGAGTCAGCAGCGGCGATGAAGATGGCGGTGGTGTCGATGGAGATGGCTCCGGGGGCAATTCCCCGTCCCGGCAGGGTGCCGAAACAGAGACTTATGTCCCCCGAACTTGGCTTCGCGATGGCGGTGGCTACGTAACTTTTCGTGGAGGAAGGCCAGGGCACTTAGGGTTTTCACTTCTGGGAGAATATATAGGCGGAAGGGCGGCCTCGGAGGGGCCCCAGGGTGCCCACACCACCTGGTGGCGCGGCCAGGGGTGGGACCGCGCCATGACATGGTGTGGGGGCCCCTTGGCCCCCCTCTGGCCCTTCTCTGGCTCTCCGGGTCCGTCTCGGCAAAATATTGACTTCTATCTTCGTGGGGTCCAATTCCGAGAATATTTCCTGTGTAGAATTTCTGAAACCAAAAACAGGAGAAAACTGGAACTGGCGCTTCGGCATCTTGTTAATAGGTTAGTGCTGGAAATCGTAATAAAAAGCCATAAAGTATGAGTGAAACATGTGATAATCGATGTAAAACAAGCATGGAGCATCAGAAATTATAGATACGTTTGAGACGTATCTGCATCCCCAAGCTTAACTCCTGCTCTTCCTCGAGTAGGTAAGTGATAACAAAGATAATTTTTGAGGTGACATGCAGCCAACACAGTTTTGATCATCATAAACATAAGCGATAATACAGCTGGGATCAAGACACTTTAAGCATGATGAATATGATTCTAACTTTAGCAACCATGATGCATTTGTAACAAGCAAGCAAATAGACAATCATGAATAATAATGCAATGAACTATACAAGTCTATTCATCACAAGAGAAAACATAGCAATGGATATTCAGGTTCAAGTGCATATGGATAGATAGAACAAGTAATTTCAGTACAAGCAATAACATAATTATGGATCAATCGATAACAAGTTTTGGGAGAAATGCACGTGACCATTATGCTCTCTCATATTGGTGCAAAAAGTAAGAAGGTGGAGACTCAACATAAAAGTAAAAGAAAGACCCTTTCGCTGAGGGAAACAGTGATCAATAAGTAATTCGATAGTTTCCAAAATATTATGGTACTTGTTGGTTTTAGGCTCTCATTACCCCCATCATAAGCATCTTGAATGTTTTTAAGGTTAATGTGGCTAAGTATGGGTTACTTTCATTTCAAATCAGAAATTAGAGCCTTGCATCCCTTAAATACGAGTACACAGGACGCGGCATCACATTAGGTTCCTCCACAAGTTCTTGTCATTGTTTTCTATATGCATCTTTGAGGACACCGCTTCATCAACCACGGTGAGCATCCGTACCCAAAAGAGTACAATATTGACCAAATAAAAATCCAGATATTTGTTTTAATGTCAAAAGCTTTCCCCATGACAGCATGGTTCGGCTAACAAAAACTCAAGAAGTGTCATTGCAAGTGACCCATACCGTATCAAATGTCAAATTTAATTAAATGCAAGGGAAAGTAAATGTGCCTTCAGGTTCGCGAGAGCTTTACTAGCCAATTTTCACATAACATGTGTTTCGCAATTTAATTCGGAAAGTATAAAAAGACTTAAAGGATTTGCTTTGGAATAGCATTTTGCTATGTAGGTAGATATGGTGGACACACTTGGCAAACTTGGCTTTTAGGGAATTGGATGCACGAGTAGAGCTCATACTCAGTACAAAATGAAAGCTAGCAAGAGACTGGGTGCGACCAAATAAGAGAGCATAATAGAACAAATCATGCATAGCGACAAAATTGCTATCAACTAAAACATATGATGATATTAAAAGATTGAAACTAGATGCACATAGAAGCATAAACATGATATAAGCATGTGCCAAATCAATCCAAAATGAAACACTTAAGTAGAAAATCACACTTATATGCTCTAGTATGATAAAATAAGCATGATTCATTCATTAGCATATTAAACACTCTCTACCATTTGAAAGAAAGTCATGTTATAGCAAGGAATACTAAGCTTTGAATAAAATCGAACATGACAATATAAAGCACAGCCCAAGGTCTTGCACAAGCTTTCTTTTGTACCACTTTTATCATAAAACATTTTACTCGTATCCAACATCGATTAACTCATGCAAAACAACTCTCTAAATCACAAAAGGGTGAAACTTCAGTAGCAAAGCAAACCTAACTACAATGGATTAAAAATCCAAGAATCATTGCAAAGGTGAAACAAAAGAGCTAAACGCAGTAGCAGCAAAAAGTGAACACTCGCAAGATAATAAGAGTGAAAACTGAGCGTTCTTAGCAATGAAAAATGGAGCGTGTCTCTCTCCAAAACAAGAATGATGGGGTCCATGCCAATTTATTGAAACAAAAGAAAACAAACTAATACTGAAAGTATAGGCAAATGACGCTCCAAGAATAACACAATGCACATGAAGCAATAATAGAGGGCAGTGAAAGATGACCTGATGCTTTTGTTGATGAAGAAGGGGATGCCTTGGGCATCCCCAAGCTTTGAAGCTTGTACCTCTTGAATATTTCTTGGGGTGACATGGGCATCCCCAAGCTTGAGCTTTTGTCCATCCTTCGTCTCATAGCATCACACTTCCCTCCTACACTCGGAAATTACTACACACCAAACTTCAACACACTTTGATTAGCAACATTAGTGCACTTAAAGAATGAATCCAGTGGTTCAGGTTTGACATAAGTATGACATCAATCAAATCATTTAACTAATGTAACAACTCCTTTTAAGTTCTTTACCCAAAAGAAACCGAAAAGAAATAATTTAAGAGGCAAATGCAAAAGATGGCGGAAATCTGTCAAAACAGAACAACAGGTAAAGATCGATTTTTTAAGGGTTCTTCTGTTGCTCAAATCAAAAAGTGATGAACTAATGAAAGTTAGATCAAAACCTGAAGAAAAATCACGTGAAATTTCAGATCAAACCGACGTTCTGGTAAGGAGTGTGAATTTTTTTCGTGGAAGTCCAGAATCTGCTTTCAGGGTGAAAATTTTCCAAATCTTATTTTCTTTTCACTAGGAGCTGTTCTTGGCACAAAAACGAAATAAACATGATAAGGAGAGGTTGATACACTAGTAACAACTTCCAAGACACAACAAAACAGGAGCAAAATAAAACATGGGTTATCTTTCAAGAAGTGCTTTTCTTTAACGCCTTTCAGTTAGGCGCAGTGATTTTTAAAAGATGCTGACACAAGAAATAAGAGTTGAAGCAAAGAGAGCATCAAAAAGCAAGTATGAAACACTTTTAAGTCTAACCCTCTTCCTATGAAAAATAATCTTGTGAGGGAACAAGTACTGAAAGCACAAAGCAACAAGCATAAAAAGGTAATACAAGCGCAACTTCAAGATTCTCAACATAAAGAGGGGAAACTTAATATTATTAAGATGCATATAACCATATTTCCCTGTCTCATAATAACTTTCAGTAGCATCATTGATGAAATCCACAATATAACCATCACTTAAAACATTCTTATCATGGTTCATATGCATAAAAGTATCATTATTTTTGGCATAAGAAAAACTCTTCTCATCTTATCTTATATTTACTAATTGGAGACTCCCATCAAGCCACCACGTTAATCCTTGAGGTTATTAAGTTTTATCCATCCGATTAACCTATAATTGTTTTACAATCGTCCGATGCCGTGACTCCCACCGCTTTGAAGCCTTTCCTTCCAAGAAAAAAAAACATATGTAACCACCCCCTCCGCTGCAATCTGGCGAGAAGGATATCCATCTATGGGATCGTTATAGATACAGCCTCCGCCCTAATCCTCGCCGGCTGGCCGTAGCCTCCGCATCTTGCAGATTGTGCAGCATGGCAGGAACAGCTAGCGGCCACAGTTTAACCATCTCCGATATATGTAGCAGTGTTGAACGGTGGAGCTGGAAGTGATCTCATGAATCTGTACATGGTGCGATCTCCTACATCTAACTAATCAGATCGGCGAGCTGCGACCTGCATCAGTTCATCATCTGCGTTGCTGACTCCAGCAATGACACTGAGACAATGAAGTTCCATGTATTTGTATATCCAGATATTGATTTCGCAAGCGAAAGGTCCATAGCTGCTCACTCTTTGTCTTATACCATGATGGTGATACGATGATTCTCCTCTTAATTTTCTGTAAGTTCCACTATGATTTGAAGTGCACCCAGATCAGCCATGCAGAGATTGATTTTTCTGCTGGGCGACCCTTTCCAGATTTTTGGGCTGAGGTAAAAAAAGATTTTGCATTGCTTCTCCGTCCGCATTGTTTAATCTATCAAGCGTTTGCAAAGAACCAATGTCATATGCCATCGTATTTTCATGCTGCAGGTTCATGCATATTATAGTCTAAGCTTCAAACGTTGTTTGATAGACACGAGTTGTTGCTGCAAGTTTGGTGCATGGCTGCCTTCTCTGCACATCAGTGGACATCTTCCTTGGCCTGATGGAAAAGCTACTCTGATATATTGGGACGAAGAAGTCGGCGGCAAGCACATACATCTGCTACACGTAATAATTGGTAGTAGCAGTGATGCTGTGTTTTACCGGGATGACAATGGCAAACAGGTAGCAGCATTGTTTTGATACTCCTGTTAGTTAATATTTGACATTGTTGATTGCTTTACTTGACTAAAGGATTTAAAGGTCTGAATTATTTAAAAGGGAAATCTGTCTTTTGGAAGCAGCGCCGAAGTTAACCCAAAGTGCTCACCGAAAAACAGTTTCGAACAGGTAGCAAAGATGGATTATTCCAATAGAGACACTCAAATTTGTTTTTCTTACAAATTGAATGTATGTACATTTTTTTCGGCCAAGGAAAAATCCATGTTTACTATAAGATCTTATCTTTGTACTAATCTGCTATCAACGCGTGCTTGAAAGGTAAACTTAATTTCTTGATTTAGTTTGTAATGCTTAGTTTACATACGGTTGTTCTATATACATCAAAACCACCCATGTGAAGTAGCTCGCCTCTTAATTTGTTTAGAATTCAGGATTCACGCTCTAATCGACTCCAGACTCTCCACAATCCAATGAATTTTTGGACAAATTATATCTACAGTGGCGGCTGCAGTGGTTCGCTTTCTTTAATTACAATACTCATGTTGGTTACTCTTATTAGAAGTTTTTATTCAATTAGTAATTTGTTCAGATAGGATTCACATTCTAACCCGGCCTATCAAGGCACAACTCAGCAATTAAATTATGTCTACGCTGGTAAAAGTTTTATTGTACCTACTAGAGAAATCAAAATCATTATTAGTTTTAAAAATTAAATTATAGAATATGAGAATTTCACTGCGGTGAATGGATGAGTATACAATTATTCTCTCTAGGCCAACTAAGTAAGTTGATGCTATCCTTTTGGATAGTCACACTTCTTGACCGAATCATAAATGATACATATGATAATTTTTAAGACACTCTCTTCATATACACCATAGTTAAAATGTTATATGTATTTTTTCTTAACATCTCAATATGAGAAATTAATATTGTACCTTTATGATACCATCCCATTGTAACCTCCATTTATTAGAACGATGAGTGGTATTTTGTCTAAAGAATCATACTCTCTAGAAAATATTACGCAAACAATATGTGTGGAATTTCCCCAATTTTAAGAGAAGTGGCATTAATTGAACATATACATGCCAATCTTCATGAAATGATTCTCATGTATCTTGGTTCTGCAAATTACAATGGTGACTATGACGTGTTCTTATCAATTGTCTCCCATATATGTACTCATAAACTTATACACTCCAAGAAATGCTATTGATGCTTTTTAACATAGCAAGACCGTGCGGATGCACGGGTTAGTGACTAGTTAATAGTAATTGGAGCAGGATCATTATCAAGAATTTGAACATGGTAAACAAGTTGCATACTAAGGGGATGGTTTTTGGCAATCCCATCATAACTATGACAAGTTTCATAAGGATAATTATAACCTGTGTCATAGCCATCTCTATAACGATTATCTAAGCCCGAAGATAATATCATCATTTTCACTAAAAGTAAAGGTCTCAAATATAGGATCTTCAAGCACAACATCCCCAAGCTTAGAGCTTTCAATATCATCATTTGAGGGAACATGGATAGTGCTACATCATTACTTTCATAATCGGTACCAAAGAGATTTTCAGTATCAAAAGTAGTGTGCTCTTCCAAATCATGATAACTAATATAGGTAAAGGGCATAGGAAGATCATTGTACTCATATTCATTATCATAATAATCATTAGGAGCAACATACTTACGGTTACCTATCGTTATCTCATACACGCGGGGATATGTCGTTACCTCTTTCTTCTTATTCCCCCTCTTCTTCTTCTTCTTCTTCCTCCTCCTCCTCTTCGTCTCCTTCTCCTCGTTCCCTCCTTTAGGAGGAAGAGGCTTGAAAGGAAGCTTCTCCACATAACCTGATTTATTTCCAGAAACAATAGAAGAAACTTGGGAGGATTCCTCCTTTTCATTAATAAGTTCAAAACACACAGCGGTCCTATCATACTTTGGCAAAGTGTCATCTTCTATAATATTTTGTATGTAAGTATTTGTGTGGCAATTATCAATGCAATAAGAAAGACACCCATGTAGGACACTATTAATATCAAGAGCACTCATATCCACCAAAGAAGTTTTTCTCAATAACTCTTCACACTCCAAAAATAATGTAAGTTCATCATGCTGATTAGGAGTGATTTCATCATCACAATACAAATTTGCAGCACTCATGAATTATCATTGGAGGAGCATTGAAAATTAAAATGACCCACTCTGTGGCAAAGTTCACAAATAAAAGGATAGAGGGCACAAACTTTTTCACCAAGATCATCTAGAGCCCTAGACCACTTTCTAGTTTTTTCATTCCTGTGATGGATACAATATTCTTCTTCAATTTTATTCTTTTCACAAGGTATATGAACTCCACAAAATTAACATGCTTATAGGAAATAGCATTTTCAGAAGTTTGAGCATGTTCATTGCAATCATTAATAACAGTTTCATCCTTCATGCTGATGTCTTTAAAAGGTTCATGATACATGTACCAATTTTCTTTAGGAACATTAATATGAGAAGCAAAGGCTCTATAGCAATCGACCATAATTTGAGGATCAAGACCATATTTAGCACTAAGCTCTTGAAAATCAGTAGTTTGAGCGAAAGACTTAATGCAATCATACTCGTAGTTTATACCTGATTCTTTACCTTTGTCATTATCCCAATTTTCAGTATTCCTTTGAATTTCTTCGAGAAGATTCCACTTAGCTTCAACCTCCTTTCTTGTGAAAGATCCCTCCAAACAGGCATCTAGATAGTCCTTGTGGTGTCCTGAAAGCCTTGCATAAAAATTATTAATAATAACATTACGGGGGAGCTCATGAATGGGACATTTGAGCATTAGTGACTTCAATCTCCCCCATGCTTGGGAAATACTCTCTCCATCACGAGGATAAAAGTTATAAATGTAATTCCTATCAACATGCACTTCATGAGGAGGATAGAATTTAGAATAAAAGAGAGGTACAATTTCCTCCCAACCAATAGATCGACCATTCTTCAGCATCTTATACCATTCCAGCAGCTCGCCCTTCGGAGATATAGAGAATAGCTTCCTCTTAACTTGGTCCTTTGAAATACCTGCACTCTCGAACAACTCGCATAATTCATGTATAAAGAGTAAATGATCACTAGGATGGACAGTCCCATCTCCAAAATAGCAATTGTTCATAGCAAGTTTAACAATTTTCGTAGGTATCTTGAAAGGAATACTTTCAGTAGGTGGATTTAAAATATCACAACATCATTAGAGTTATCGCATATGGGAGTGATACGTCTCCAACGTATCTATAATTTCTTATGTTCCATGCTAGTTTTATGACAATACTCACATGTTTCACATATACTTTATATCGTTTTGATGCATTTTCCGGTACTAACCTATTAACAAGATGCCGAAGCGCCAGTTCCTGTTTTCTGCTGTTTTTTGGTTTCAGAAATCCTACACAGGAAATATTCTCGGAATTGGACGAAAAAAAAGGCCGCGTTCCTATTTTCCTGGGGCTTCACGGAGTCCGAAGGAGAGACGAAGGGGGGCCGCGAGGAGCCCACACCCTAGGGGGCGCGGGCCACCCCTCGGCCGCGCCACCAGGTGGGGACCCCACCTCGGGACTCCTCCGACTCCGCCCATTCGCCTATATATTCTCTCCGTCGCGAAAACCCTAAATCATCCAGTCATATTCCACGAAGAGTTCCGTAGCCTCCGCCATCGTGAAAACAAGTTTTGGGGGATAGAAGTCTCTGTTCCGGCACGCCGCCGGGACGGGGAATTGCCCCCGGAGTCATCTCCATCGACACCACCGCCATCTTCATCGCCGTTGTTGTCTCCCATGATGAGGAGGGAGTAGTTCTCCCCCGAGGATAAGGGCTCTACTGGTAGCTATGTGGTTCATCTCTCTCTCCCATGGTGTGATCTTTATATGATCATGAGCTTTGTATCACTATTAACTTATGTGCTACTCTAGTGATGTTATTAAAGTAGTCTATTCCTCCTCCATGATGTAAAGGTGACAGTGTGTGCATCATGTAGTACTTGGCGTAGGTTATGATTGTAATCTCTTGTATATTATGAAGTTAACTATTACTATGATAGTATTGATGTGATCTATTCCCCCTTTCATAGCTATTGGTGACAGTGTGTATGCTATGTTAGTACTCGGTCTAAATTGCAACGGTCTATTATGCACTCTAGAGGTTACTTTAATATGAACTCCGGACGTTGTGGAGCTTGTGTACTCCGGCTTGAGGGTGCTCTTGTAGCCCTACACAATGAATGGTGTTTGTTATCCAACAAGAGAGTGTTTGAAAGTAGCACAAGTGAAGAGAAGTTATTTATTTATGTGATCATTGTTGAGAGTGTCCACTAGTGAAAATATGATCCCTAGGACTTGTTTCTAAGCATTGAAACACCGTTTCCAACAAGTTTTGTTACATGTTTGCTTGCTGCCATTTTTTATTTCAGATTGCAATTACTACTTACAATCATCCATATTACTTGCATTTCACTATCTCTTCGCCGAACTAGTGCACCTATACATCTGACAAGTGTATTAGGTGTGTTGGGGACACAAGAGACTTCTTGTATCTTAATTGCGGTGGTTGCTTGAGAGGGATATCTCCGACCTCTACCTCCCCGAGTTCGATTGGGTGATTCACTTAAGGAAAACTTGCTCGCTGTTCTACAAACCTCTCGCTCTTGGAGGCCCAACACTGTCTACAGGAATAGAAGCGTGCGTAGACATCAAGCTATTTTCTGGCGCCGTTGCCGGGGAGGTAAGGTAAAAGGTATTCACATCCTTCGACTACTAAGCTATTTCCTAGCACCGTTGCCGGTGTGTGAGTGCTCGAAGTTATTTCCTTTAGATCCTGCAATTATATCTTTTTGTTTCTTGTTTTTATTTTCACTAGTTAGGCTTAATGGAAAACAACAACAAAATTAGAGATCTTTATGAACTTTATATTGAATTAGGACATGATGTGTTTGAAGAGAGAATTAAAAAACCCATGGAACTTTGTTTGCAAAATAGTTGTAGCAATGTTGTTAGCATTATCTCTTTGAATACTATTATTGCTAATGCTATGAAAGAATTTAAGCTTGGGGAAGCTGGTTGTGATATTTTTAGTCCCCCAAGTTTTGAGGAGAAAATTTTCTTTGATGATACTTTGCCTCCCATTTATGATGATTATAATGATAGTGGTATTTTGGTGCCACCTACTATGGAGGATAAAGTTTATTATGATTATACCATGCCTGCAATTTATGATAACTACAATGATGGTTGTGATAGTTCTATTACCACTATTACTAATAAAATTGATTATGCTTATGTGGAGAGTAATGATACTTTTATGCATGTGAATAAGAATGCTTTATGTGATAGTTATATTGTTGAGTTTGTTCATGATGCTACTGAAAGTTATTATGAGAGAGGGAAACATGGTTATATGCATCTTAATAATCTTAAGTTTCCCTCTTTATGTTGAGAATCTTGAAGTTGCGCTTGTGTTGCCTTTCTATGCTTATTGCATTATGCTTACATGACTTGTTTATTTACAAGATTCCTTTTCATAGGAAGTGGGTTAGACTTAAAAGTGTTTCTTATTTACTTTTGATGCTCTCTTTTGCTTCAACTCTTATTTCTTGCGCGAGCATCATTAAAATTACTGAGCCCATCTTAATGGCTATAAAGAAAGCACTTCTTGGGAGATAACCCATGTTTTATTTTGCTACTGTTTTGTTGTGTCTTGGAAGTTGTTACTACTGTAGCAACCTCTCCTTATCTTTATTTTATTGCATTGTTGTGCCAAGTAAAGTCTTTGATACAAGGTTGATACTAGATTTGGATTTCTGCGCAGGAACAAATTTTTAGCTGTCACGAATTTGAGTAGATCTCTCTCTAGGAGACTCTAAAAATTCTGCCAAACTTCATGCGTGTTCCTCGGATATGTACGCAACTTTCATTCAATTTGAGCTTCTTCATCTGAGCATGTTAAGTGCCTCTAAAAAATCGTCTTTACTGATCGTTCTGTTTTGATAGATTCTGCCTTTTATTTCGCATTGCCTCTTTTACTGTGTTTGAGCGGGTTTCTTTGCTCCATTAAAATTCAGTAACTTTGGGTAATGTCCAGAAGTGTTGGGAATGATTGTGTCCTCTCTGAACATGTGAATTTTTGATTATGCACTAACTCTCTAATGAGTTTGTTTTGAGTTTGGTGTGCAGGAAGTTTTCAAGGGTCAAGAGAGGAGGATGATATAATGTGATCAAGAAGAGTGAAAAGTCTAAGCTTGGGGGTGCCCCCGTGGTTCATCCCTGCATATTTCAAGAAGACTCAAGCATCTAAGCTTGGGGATGCCTAAGGCATCCCCTTCTTCATCAATAACTTATCAGGTCACCTCTAGTGAAACTATATTTTTATTCCGTCACATCTTATGTGCTTTACTTGGAGCGTCTGTGTGCTTTTATTTTTGTTTGTGTTTGAATAAATTCGGATCCTAGTAATCCATGTGTGGGAGAGAGACACGCTCCGCTTTTTCATATGAACACTTGTGTTCTTAGTTTTACTTTTAATGTTCATGGCTAAAGTTAAAAGCAGCTGCACTTAATGCTATTTGGTTGGAAACAGAAAATGCTTCATGTGGTAATTGGTATATGGTCTTGAATAATTTGATACTTGGCAATTGTTTTGAGATCTCAAGTAGATCATGTTTAAGCTCTTGCATCATGCAGTTTAAACCTATTAGTGGAGAACTACTGTAGAGCTTGTTGAAATTTGGTTTGCATGATTGGTCTCTCTAAAAGTCTTGATATTTTCTGGTAAAAGTGTTTGAACAACAAGGAGACAATGTAGAGTCTTATAATGCTTGCAATATGTTCTTATGTAAGTTTTGCTGTACCAGTTCGTACTTGTGTTTGCTTCAAAAAACCTTGCTAGCCAAAGCCTTGTACTGAGAGGTATTGCTTCTCGTGCATCCAAAACCTTGAGCCAAAACTTATGCCATTTGTGTCCACCATATCTACCTACTATGTGGTATTTCTCTGCCATTTCAAAGTAAATTGCTTGCGTGCTACCTTTAAAAATTTCATTCCTTGTCTTCGCAATATATAGCTCATGGGAAAGTAGCTTAAAAACTATTGTGGTAAAGAATATGTCGCTTATGTATCTTATTTCTTATAAGTTGCTTGTTGAGCGGTAACCATGTTTCTGGGGACACCATCAACTGTTACACCTTTGTTGAATATCATGTGAGTTGCTATGCATGTTCGTCTTCTCTGAAGTAAGGGTGATTTATCATGATTAAATGGTTTGAGTATGCATATTGTTAGAGAAGAACATTGGGCCGCCAACCAAAGCCATGTATCATGGTGGAAGTTTCAGTTTGGACACTAATCCTCAATCTCTTATGAGAATATTATCTCGTTGTTGAATGCTTAAGCATTAAAGAGGAGTCCATTATCTGTTTTCTATGTTGTCCCGGTATGGATGTCCTCAAGTTGAGATTTATCAAAGACGAGAAATCAAATGCGATCTATCTCCTTGGACCTTTGTACAGGTGACATAGAGGTACCCCTTTGTGACACTTGGTTGAAACATATGTAATGCAATGATAATCCATGGAAATCCGAGCTAATTAGGACAAGGTGCGAGCACTATTGGTATTCGATGCATGAGGCTTGCAACTTATAGGAGGTTTTATGCATAACACATATGAATTATTACTACCGTTGACAAAATTGTTTCCATGTTTTCAAAATAAAAAGCTCTAACACATGAGTAATCCCTGCTTCCCTCTACAAAGGGTCTTTCTTTTTACTTTATGTTGAGTCAGTTTACCTACTTCTTTCCATCTTAGAAGCAAACACTTGTGTCAACTGTGTGCATTGATTCTTACATACTTGCTTATTTGCACTCATCATATTACTTTGTATTGACAATTATCCATGAGATAAACATGTTGAAAGTTGAAAGCAACTGCTGAAACTTATATCTTCCTTTGTGTTGCTTCAAAACCTTCTATTAAGAATCTATTGCTTTATGAGTTAACTCTTATGCAAGACTTATTGATGCTTGTCTTGAAAGTACTATTCATGAAAAGTCTTTGCTATATGATTCAGTTGTTTAGTCATTATCTTTACCATTGCTTTGAATCACTTCATTCATTTCATTAGTTAACAGTATAATGGAACCAGCAGGGCCTTACCACAGTGATTTCAGCTCGTGAGCCGTCCGATCGGACGATCCGATGGTCCCAAACGTTCTGACCGATCCGAGCAAGCATTCCGTTCCCGAACAGTCACCGATCACGTTAAAAAGGCCTTTTCTCGTTGTATAGGCCCATTTTCTTTCTAGGGCTGCTACTCCGGAAACAGAGCTAGGTGCCTTGTGGTCAACTGGGCCTGCAACAAACACAACAAATAGCATAGCTGTTTTAGGATGGGCTTCTGCAGGACTGGGCATAACGAGCCCGCGGCGGGAGCAAGTCGGGATGGCATGGCCAGTTGGCCACAAAGTGAAGGCAAAGCGGCAGCAGGCATCGGGACGGCCATGGTGGCGCCGCCACCGTTTATTGCTTCAAATGATGGTGTAGAAGGTGTGTCTCCTTCAGTTTCCTTTCCTTCCGGTGATGGTGGGCAGCCGTTTAATTCCGGCGCGCCTCTCTCCTAGGTTCCTTATATAGGCCGTGCGTGGAAATCGTCACTTCTCCTCGTCTCGCCTTCCACCTCCTGTCATAGTGTCTTTCTGCTGTCTTGCCCTTCGGTGAGAGTAGCATACACACCAAGTCACCAACCAGCACTTGCAATGATGTTCGTCTCATGTACGTATCTGACTGAAACTCCCCATAGTTTTATCAGATTTCTCGTATGGTTGGATTGGTTGACCTGTACCTGTGATGGCTGGACCAGCGGATGCTGAAAATAATCCTGCTTCAGGGTGAGAAGAATCCAAACTGCTACCCACAAGTCATACAAGTGCAGAGGTGCAGATTCATAATATTGGCTATACGGGTATGAAACTAATTAGCCAAATTCACTGTTTTTCCTTTCGCAGTGGTGGTGGAGTTTTTCATCTTTTACGTGACATTTCAGAGTATATATGTCCATTTTCCCACAAGAAGTTGCCCTTAAGTTTTAATTTATCAATGAATGGATTTGCATCTTTTTTCCAAGCACATATAGAAGATAGTGTTACTGCTGTTGCAGGATTGCATGGATCTATTCTAGCCATTACTTTTGTGCCCTTTGACCATTACTCCTCACAAGTAAGCTATTCACAAAAGGGAAAAGTGTGAGAGAGCAGGTGCGCTCTGCGCACCCTCACACTTTTTCATTTTCTCTTTTTTATATCTCTCAAATTATGTAATATTTCGATTTGATTTTTTTGCAATTCACTAAAAAATAACAAATGGAATGAGACAAAAATAGCTCGAAATTTTTTTGTGCAATTTCAAATTTCAAATTATTTAAAATTCAAAATAAATTCTTGAAATATATATTTACACAATGAAATAAAAAATCCAAAATATTTTTCCCATGTTCTAATTGTTATGTTTAAGTGATCTGCAAAAGATTTTGTTCAAAAAATGTGTGGTGCGAGAGATACAAAAATGAGAAATTGTTTGAGAGGGGACAAAAAGAATTTGCACGAATCTTGATGCAGTATACACGGTATGGATACGGGTGCTCACCAAGCACCTGCTCCAAAAGTCCACTCTCCAAAATTCTCCCTGCCCAGTGCCATGGTGTATCAGCATGTCATTACGCCTCACCTCTCTCTGAGAAAAGAACCATGTATGTGCATTGTTTCGGGAATCATGACAAAGGATTACATTTTGGTTTTTCTAGATTTTTAACGACATCTCTTTGTTTGCATGTGGTTGAACAAATGGTTGATTCCTTGATTTGTGTTTCCACTTATCTGTTTTAGGAGAAAGAAGCCTAAGCACGGATAAAGCTTTTAAATCATTTAATCGACAAATCGCCTATCTGTTACAGTTAAAAAAATGTGTTATAAGTCTGAAGGCAATAGGTGATTCTATATGTTTATAATTCTAAATATCAAGGCTATTAGTAGCTTTATATAACTCCATATTTCTAAATTAACAATTATTTCCATGTTAGAAGTAAAATAACCTCCATATACCATCAATTCAATATCATAGGCATGCTAAGGTAGCAACTGAGCACCAATTTAGTTTCAGTGCAAGCACATGGTTCTAGAATGCCTTCTTTTCTCGAACTTATAATCTGCAACCTTTATTTTTACTGCATTCGACTTGTAAGAAGTATCTCTCTTGTCCTTTTAGTACTCACCTTCTGTTCTTTTCATGCATTTTTCTTTCCTCTTCTGCATATCAAGTGAATGAAACCAAACCAACTGCTATACATGCTTAAATTTATGTTGTAATATGTAAGTATTTAAATGTACGTTTTCTCATCGTTTAAATTATCTTTCTCAAAATTATGTGGTCCATTTTCAGGTACGAGTAGTAGAACTGCATGAAAAGTATAAACTAGGTACTACTGTTTTCTGCTCTCTAACTCATGAGTGCCTGTGGTGTTATTGGGGTAAAAACTCGGCATCTCATTTTCAGTATTTTATGCCAAGGCGACCTTGCAGAAACCACGATTCAACCTAATAACTAAGCTTTCCTCAAGACTGCAAAGGTCTGTTTCCTTTGGTTTTCTCTCTGTCCTGATGTAAACTCATGTTGCTTATTCAAGTCTTACAAAATCAGTGTATGTCTGTCATAAATTTAATAGCAACCAATATTTGGCTACAAAACCCTGTATTTCAAGACACAAGGTATATTTTCTTTGCTCTCTAATTTCTAAACTTCATAGGATGTTTGAGATGGGTAATGAAAAACGTAAAGTTGTTCATCTGGATCGAGTGACATATAATTGTATGATCCATGGATACTCACACTTTGGGGAGGTGGAAAGAGGTGGGTAATGCCTAGAGAAATGAGGCTGAGGTATATGAGATTGTGATGTACAGACGCAAAAATAAATTGGGGACTGGATGACATAGGAATATATTTTCTAAATCATATATAATCATGTTATAGTCACTAGCTGAACTTATTTTTTTCTCTCTGGACTGATTTATATTCCTGTTTAGCATCTGGACTTATGATTTCTAGAGAAAATACCATTTATGAATTTCAGGAAACACTAAATGAGGCACGTGCACTATTTATTTGAAGCTTTTAGCTACTGCGACAGGTCCACAACACAATACAACTATTTTAACATGGAAGTACTCCAACTTCCATAATTTACCCCTGCTCATTGGTAGTACAGATGCAGATAACATGGTCCGAGACTCCCAGCACAATGATATTTCAAGTTGACCGATATATTATTCACTTCTTCATACATGTTTTATTCTGTGGACACTCCATACATGGCTATGTACTAATTTTTATAAGTATTTGTTTTGATCAGGAAAATACATATGATGAGATTCAGACGTCAAGGTTGCAAGAAAACACCAAGATGGCCTGAAGTCACCTGTATGCATGTATGTGGCTGTGCTATTCAAATTGGAGAAGTTAAGTTACTGGTTCATAAATCTATCGTTTGTTGTTAAAAGTTCTGTACAACAGGGCAATCTCTTGAACATGTGTTTAGTGGGCTGTTAGACCAAATCGTATAATTGTACTGTGGGATCTGCACCACACGTTCTTGTGATTGCCCTGATTTCATAAATAGTTATACTATTCAGATAGTTTCAAGTAATTTTATCATCCGATTTTTTCTAAAAATAATTTTCCCCTTTCTGTCATTATTGTGGATGGGCACAGCTTTTACGTTTTGTTATTTGTTTCTTGGTCCATATACTAACCTTTTTAATGAATATTACCCATTCATATTCATAGATTCATTTTGATATTATGGTCCTTTCTTTGTATATGCTCACTCTGCCATTCATTTGCTTCATGATTCACCGAAATTTATAATTTATATGTTTTCTCTACATGCCGGTGTCATTACTTTTGTAGGAGAACACTAGATTTTATGATTTTCTGCATACTGCGTTGAGGGTATCCATGGTTAATATCTGTCGTTCCATTTCTGATTATGTCATGCGAGTATTGTCTAAAACGACATATTGTAAGTACTTACAAAGGGAAGAATTATCTTTCACAGATTCATTTGTCTTTTGATCATTAGAAATGTAAGATAATATATTTTGTTATAATGAGAAAAAACATCAGTTGATAAAATGGAAGAATTATCCTGACTTCGGAATGATGGTCTTTTCAAGTCGTATATTTTCATTTGACGGGCAAAATGAATCTCGAGATGAATTGGTGGCATTAAGTTTATTTATTGTAAGTACTTACAATGTTATAATTGTGTTATTCACTTATTCAGTCTTCATAATATGTATTCACTTGTTATGTTATAATTCTTTTATCAGATAATTTTTCTCAGTGTATGTATCTATGCATGATTTTGAACCATATGAATTGATGAAATGTTATTATGTTATCTCACTGCAACTTTCTCAATGTATGTTCATTTTCTTAACATGGGCGGGCGCGGCAACGCGCGCTCTTATGTTCTAGTATGCTTTACAATAGTATTGATCAAGATCATGTTGGTAGCATGTCACTTAAGAAATTATCCTTGTTATCGTTTACCTACTCGAGGGAGAGTAGAACTAAGCTTGGGGATGCTTGATACGTCTCCAACGTATTTATAATTTTTTATGTTCCATGCTAGTTTTATGACAATACTCACATGTTTCACATATACTTTATATCGTTTTGATGCATTTTCCGGTACTAACCTATTAACAAGATGTCGAAGCGCCAGTTTCTGTTTTCTGCTGTTTTTGGTTTCAGAAATCCTACACAGGAAATATTCTCGGAATTGGACGAAACAAAAGGCCATGTTCCTATTTTTTCTGGGGCTTCACGGAGTCCGAAGGAGAGACGAAGGGGGGCCGTGAGGAGCCCACACCCTAGGGGGGTGCGGGCCACGCCTTGGCCGCGCCACCAGGTGGGGACCCCACCTTGGGACTCCTCCGACTACGCCCCTTCGCCTATATATTCTCTCCGTCGCGAAAACCCTAAATCATCCAGTCATATTCCGCGAAGAGTTCCGTAGCCGCCGCCATCGCGAAAACAAGTTTCGGGGGACATAAGTCTCTGTTCCGGCACGCCGCCGGGGCGGGGAATTGCCCCCGGAGTCATCTCCATCGACACCACCGCCATCTTCATCGCCGTTGCTGTCTCCCATGATGAGGAGGGAGTAGTTCTCCCCCGAGGCTAAGGGCTCTACTGGTAGCTATGTGGTTCATCTCTCTCTCCCATGGTGTGTTCTTTATGTGATCATGAGCTTTGTATCACTATTAATCTATGTGCTACGCTAGTGATGTTATTAAAGTAGTCTATTCCTCCTCCATGATGTAAAGGTGACAGTCTGTGCATCATGTAGTACTTGGCGTAGGTTATGATTGTAATCTCTTTTAGATTATGAAGTTAACTATTACTATGATAGTATTGATGTGATCTATTCCCCCTTTCATAGCTATTGGTGACATTGTGTATGCTATGTTAGTACTCGGTCTAAATTGCAACGGTCTATTATGCACTCTAGAGGTTACTTTAATATGAACTCCGGACGTTGTGGAGCTGGTTTACTCCGGCTTGAGGGTGCTCTTGTAGCCCTACACAATGAATGGTGTTTGTTATGCAACAAGAGAGTGTTTGAAAGTAGCACAAGTGAAGAGAAGTTATTTATTTATGTGATCATTGTTGAGAGTGTCCACTAGTGAAAGTATGATCCCTAGGCCTTGTTTCTAAGCATTGAAACACCGTTTCCAACAAGTTCTGTTACATGTTTGCTTGCTGCCATTTTTATTTCAGATTGCAATTACTACCTACAATCATCCATATTACTTGTATTTCACTATCTTTTCGCCGAACTAGTGCACCTATACATCTGACAAGTGTATTAGGTGTGTTGGGGACACAAGAGACTTCTTGTATCTTAATTGCAGGGTTTCTTGAGAGGGATATCTCTGACCTCTACCTCCCTGAGTTCGATAAACCTTGGGTGATTCACTTAAGGGAAACTTGCTGCTGTTCTACAAACCTCTGCTCTTGGAGGCCCAACACTGTCTACAGGAATAGAAGCGTGCGTAGACATCAGGGAGATAAAGTATTATCAGAGCAAATTTTCTCCCCTAAAGCTGGGAAGCTAAAAAGATCATAAAAACTAGCTTCCCCAAGCTTAGACTTTTCCATAGCATTAGCAGTAATTGTGTTCATACTAATAACATTGCTACTAGCATGCAAATAAGGTTCCATAGGTTTTTTAATTTTCGCATCAAACAATTCATGTCTTAACTCAGGAAAAAGATTAAAAAGCTCACTAATTTTTTTGTTGTTTTCCATTATGCCTAACTAGTGAAAAATAAAAACAAGAAACAAAAAGATGCAATTGCAGAATCTAAAGGAAATAACTTCGAGCACCCACACACCGGCAACAGTGCTAGGAAATAGCTTAGTAGTCGGAGGATGTGAATACCTTTTACCTTACCTCCCCGGCAACGGCGCCGTGAAAATAGCTTGATGTCTACGCACGCTTCTATTCCCGTAGACAGTGTTGGGCCTCCAAGAGCAGAGGTTCGTAGAACAACAGCAAGTTTCCCTTAAGTGAATCACCCAAGGTTTATCGAACTCAGGGAGGTAGAGGTCAAAGATATCCCTCTCAAGCAACCCTGCAATTAAGATACAAGAAGTCTCTTGTGTCCCCAACACACCTAATACACTTGTCGGATGTATAGGTGCACTAGTTCGGCGAAGAGATAGTGAAATACAAGTAATATGGATGATTATAAGTAGTAATTGCAATCTGAAATAAAAATGGCAGCAAGCGAACATGTAGCGAGAACTTGTTGGAAACGGTGTTTCAATGCTTAGAAATAAGGCCTAGGGATCATACTTTCACTAGTGGACACTCTCAACAATGACCACATAATTGAATAAATAAATGCTACTCTCAAACACTCTCTTGTTGGATAACAAACACCATTCATTGTGTACGGCTGCAAAAGCACACCTCAAGCCGGAGTAAACAAGCTCCACAACGTCATAAAGGAATCACACACGATGCGCACACTGTCACCATCACACCGTGGAGAGTGACTCCGGAGTTCATATTAAAGTAACCTCTAGAGTGCATAATAGACAAGAGTAACATCTACATATTCAACTAGATTACATAGCTCATGATCACATAAAGATCACACCATGGGAGAGAGAGATGAACCACATAGCTACCGGTAGAGCCCTCAGCCTCGTTGGAGAACTACTCCCGCCTCATCATGCGAGTCAACAGCGGCGATGAAGATGGCGGTGGTGTCGATGGAGATGGCTCCGGGGGCAATTCCCCGTCCCGGCAGGGTGCCGAAACAGAGACTTATGTCCCCCGAACTTGGCTTCGCGATGGCGGCGGCTATGTAACTTTTCGTGGAGGAAGGCCGGGGCACTTAGGGTTTTTACTTCTGGGAGAATATATAGGCGGAAGGGCAGCCTCGGAGGGGCCCCAGGGTGCCCACACCACCTGGTGGCGCGACCAGGGGTGGGCCCGCTCCATGGCATGGTGTGGGGGGCCCTTGGCCCCCCTCTGGCCCTTCTCTGGCTCTCTGGGTCCGTCTCGGCAAAATATTGACTTCTGTCTTCGTGGGGTCCAATTTCGAGAATATTTCCTGTGTAGAATTTCTGAAACCAAAAACAGCAGAAAACAGGAACTGTCGCTTCGGCATCTTGTTAATAGGTTAGTGCCGGAAATCGTAATAAAAAGCCATAAAGTATGAGTGAAACATGTGATAATCGATGTAAAACAAGCATGGAGCATCAAAAATTATAGATACGTTTGAGACGTAGCAGCGCGCCGGACAAAAAATCGTTCCCAGCCGCGCGCCCCAAAGCCTCATTCCGTCCGGCGCGGCCCAATACGGTGTTCAGCGCCCCGAGCCCGTCCCCTCTACACAAGGGACGCTCTGTGCGCGTCGGACACAACGAAATACGAGGCGGGGAGTGGCGGGACCGACGTGTCAGCGGTACAGGAAAAATTCGTCCCCCTCTCCCGCCAAATCGCCCTCTCCCGTCGCGCATTTATGCCCTCCCAACATATTTCACCTCCTATCCCGTCGATCCATTTCTCCCTCCCGCCGTTTCTACTCTGTCCCTCCCGCCGCCGCTACCTCTCCCCATCCATGGCGCCGCCGACAGGCCCCAAAAAAATGGCCAAGAAAGCGGCCACCAAGCCGCCGGGCAATGAGACAAAAGGGGCAAAAACGCCCTTCGCGAAGCCGCGGAAGGCGCCGGCTCTGAAGAAGAAGCTGGAAGGCTGGACCGACGATCAATGGTAGCAGACTGCCTAGCCCGCAAGCTGTCGATGGCGGAGCAGAGGTGAGGGAGGGCGGCACAGCAGGAGAAAAAGACGGTGGTGGCGCACGCGCTGGCCGCGTGTATCGCGGCCAACAACGCGATCCCATGGAGTACGTCGGTGCTGGTGTACATTCTAGGAGTGCCGTCTTCGTCGACATCCGGGTTCGACAACGACGGCCCCTCCGCCACTCCCGGGTGCGTGACGCCAAACTTGTCGTTGCGGTACGAGGATACGCTGCCGCATGGCGGCTTCAACCCTAACGTCGTATTCTACTCCCCGGCGTACGAGCAAGCGCCCCAGCGTGAGACAGGCCCCGGTGCGGACGACGCCCCGTTCACTGGCCGCATGGGGCCGCTCGAATTCGCGAGCGCCGGTGGTGAGGAGGTGGATGATGAGGAGGAGGAGGGCGAGAAGGGGGTGGAAGAAGAGGATGACGACGATGAAGAGGACGGCGACAAAGAGGACGATGACGACGCGGTGCCGCGGAGGATGCAGATGATCTCGTGGTGGTTGACACGGCCGGCGTGAGGAAGAAGAGAAAGAAGAAGGCCTCGGGCACATGAGGCCCAAGTGGACGGTTCTGAAGGATCAATGTCTGTGTGAGTCGTGGTCGACGGTGAGCCATGACTCCATCATCGGCGCCAACCAAAAGTACGGGAAGTATTGGGCGAGGATCAAGGCGGAGTTCGATGAGCGTAAGCTAATCAACTTCAATTACCGCAAAGTGACAATGAAGAGGAGCCAAAAGGCAATGTCGACGCGATGGGACATCATCCAGGCATCGGTGAACACGTTCCATGTGTACCATAACGAGGCCGAGACCAGAGACGACAGCGGCAGCAATGTCAGCGGCATGGTACGCCTCTTTCTTAGATAATCTTTAGCGCCTACTTTTTGTTCGACGATCTGATTGCACTTCCTTTGGTTAGTTCGACAAGGCCATGGAGTTGTACCGGAAGAACTCGGAAGGTCATAAGTCTTTCGCGCTGGCGCTGATGCATTGCTATAGCAAGCTCAAAACGAACGAGAAATGGCGACTGACGCGCCATTCGTTGTCGAAGGGGAAAGACGCCATTGATCTGGATGCGCCGCTGGCAACATCGGCAGGGCGCCCTATCGGCAACAAGGCTGCTAAGACCACCTTGGCTGACGCTACGAGAAGACGCAAGCGTCGATCACACAGTGCCTCGCCGAGGTCTCCTCAACCCTGCTCTTTTGCGACATAAAAAAACCGACGAAAGGTGGGCGGCGCTGCTCAAGAGGCAAGAGGAGAAGATGTAGCTCAAGAAACGCAAGGAGGACATGTCCCTGCTGACAACGTCGACAGAAGGAATGTCTCCCCGGACGCGGGCGGCGCACAACTTCTTCAAAGGCCAGATCCTCGACGACATCGAAGCCAAAATGGTGGCGGCCGAGGTAGCGGCAGCAACCCCAACCCCGGAGCAAGAGCCGGCACCAGCAGACGCGTCTGCGACAACATCTGCTAGTACACCTGCGTTGGCCTCTGCCTCGGCGTCAGCGGCATCGGTCTCTGCCTCGGCGTCGGCGACGGAGCATGCACACCGAGCAGATCACGACGAGTTCATCGTGATCGACGGGCCTACGTCGACTCAGGATGCGCCGTGGGCGTCGTCATCGCCCTACCCCTTCTTCTAATTTAATGTAATATGATTGCGTGCCTAGTACTTCGATCGCGGATACTCTGATCGTTCCCGCCCTCCTTTGAATGCAAACTAATTGAGATTTTGTTTGGCGGCAGCGTTGGGGGACGTGGCTGGGAGCGACGTTTCCCAAACACGGCACGAACAAAACACGTCGCCTAAACGCTCGATTCAGCGCCGTTTAGGGATGCTTTGGGGAAGCGGCTGGCTGAAGATGTTTTTATTTATTCCGTTTTAATCCGTTTGGGTCATTCTGCAGATAGAATTTGGGCCGCGGTCTGGCCTACTAGACCAACAGCGGCGCGACTCATTAGGTCCGTGCTGGCCATTTTGCCCCTTCACTGGAGACAATGATTTTCATTGAATTCAAATAAAAATGAAACGCGCAAAATTTGGGGATTGTCGACTTGGGCTTACACGACAAACGAGACAATTTGGATAAAGGGCTGTCGAATTGTTAATTTAAGGAAGCCAAGAAGCGGACATAATCGAAGTTGGATCCGAACCGAAGTTGGATTTCTTTAACCGTACTAGTAAGAGGACAGTGCTGGGCGTCCCCGGGGGATTTGATTCCCCAGCCCCCGGGTCCCCAGCCGTCGGATCGACATCATGTATGGTCAGATTTATATGTAGCAAAAAAAAACACCTCCGACAGCAAAATAAACACCCCGGCAGCAACTGCATGTAGCAAAAAACGGTTCACCCATGAAATAAAAGAAATAGGCTGAGCTCGCCGGAGAGACCACCGGAGACTCGCCGGAGATCTCGCTGGAGAGCGTGTAGCAAAAAATTGTGCTATTGTAGCAAAATAAAATATCGTCGGAGACATTGGCGCGAAACTAGCCCGGGAACTCACTGGAGACCTCACCAAAAGCTACGTAGCAAAATATATTATACAAAAGTAGCAAAACCACACGTAAAAAAGTAGCAAAAAAGTTATTCATATGTTGCAAAACTATAGAATGAGGACACCGTCGGAGACCTCGCCTGCAGCCAATAGCAGCGCCATCGAAGTTGCAGCAACTTTGTTTGTCGGCAGTAGCAACGCCTAACGTCTAAGATAGCAAAGCATGTAAGAAAGCCACCCTCCGCCGGTAGCAACACCAAAGATCTAAGGTAGCAAAGCTGGAATCCGTCTGTAGCTGCACCAAAATCTCTGGTCCGCCATGGTGGTCCTGGGAGGCGCGGGGATCTTCCGTCGACGCGGAATCGACTCCTGGTGCCCGATGCTGCGACCCATCTGGAAGAAATAGGGACGGTGGTTGGAGGGTGAGGCGGCGGCTGGGGGAAGAAGGCCTCCCTCATCCATGGGGAAGAAGGTGGCGCATCAGCCGTGGTGAAGAAGATCGCCCGCTTGGCAGGTGGCGCGCGAAAGCTTGGGGGCCGTCCGCGCGGGCGAGGATGGCGGCGCTGGTCGCGGTGGCCGACCATGGGTCGCTGCAGGCGGCGGCGGCCATCTAGCAGCGGCGGCGGCGCTCGACTACGGGCCGGTGGCGCGCGAAAGGTTGGGGCCGGTCGCGGCGGCCAACCGTGGTCGATGCATGCAGCGGCGGCGGCTTGGTGGTGCGGGCAGAGAGTTGGAGAGAGAAAAAATAATTGACTCCCTGGAACAAGAACGAGTGGAGGAGGAAGGTTCACGCGCGAGGATAAGAAAAGCGGTGGGCCCCAGTGGACACGCGGCGCGCTGCGAAGGCGGAGGATGCAAACGTTCCGTCCTCCGGGGGAACACAATCATTTTCCTACTAGTAAAGGTCCACATGTAATGCACTTGAGTTTAAAATTAAAATTTCAAAACTTAAACTCACATTCCACATATATGTACGTGAAATTTGAATCTATCACCAGCATACATCTCTCCCAATAAGAGAATAAAATACCTAGTCAAATCCAAACGTTTATATGAGGTATTACCAGATCAACAAAGGCGTCCTACGACCTACTGGTAATATATGAGCTCCCAATATTCTACATTTCAATGTCATCAAACACATTACAATATTTGTTTCCCCGCTTGCAGTTTCACCTAAAAGCAGTCTAAATCCTCCTTTTAAATATGAAGAGACACATGGTATGAACATTGTCTTACACATTCCTCATTGGAGTATTTCTACTTCAATAAAAGCTAGGAAGCAACCAGAGAAAGGTGAGAGAGAAAATGTTGATGCCAACAAATAAATGCGATAAGACAGTGAAGATCAGAAAAGATCGTACTAGATTTGTCACAACGTAGACAAGAAAATCCATCCTTCCCAAACGCCGCAAATGCACAACAAATTACCAAATGCACATATCATGTCCTCCCCACTCTCTCATTCATGCAACAATGGCTCATGGCTTCAAGCTTTGAATCCACCTTTCTCTGCCACCATACTCCTCACGGTGTTATCCATCATCAATTACTGATATTTAGTTAGATAAATACATGTTCATTCATTTTATCATAAAGTAATAAAAGTGATGATATTTATCATAAGAAAATCCTTCAACATTGAAGCCTGGCATAATTTTTCATACACGACTAATAAATTGCAAGTGCAGATGCATGTTTATATGCCTAATACCATACTAGTTAAATGCCCGTGCGCTGCTGCGGGCCCATAAATTCCTCTTATAGTACACAACTGTAAACATATTATACGTAACATCATCGAGGCAAAAAAAAGGAGAAATCTTGTTTCTAATTTTAATTATTACTCCCTCCGGTCATTAATTGACTCAAAATTACTATAAAGTTATACTAAATCTGAGTCAATTAAAAGAGAACGGAGGGAGTACTTCCAAACATGCACTTCCCATCACAACCTTAGAAAAATATCGGTATTTCTCCCTTCCATTCTCTTACATGATAACCATCTCATACCTCTTCAAGCCATTTTTTGTTCACACCATCATGTGAAGAGATGCTCTAGATGGATGGTAGGGACATAACAACATGTCTAGATGAAAAAGGAATTGGGAGTACTTGAGTTATGATTAACTCATGAAGTAATTTATAAAGCGGTGGCAATGCTCTAGGTATAATAGATGACCATAGGCCACGATTCAAATGTACATTATTACATTCATATAAATAAAAGGACCCATGGAAATTATCAAATGACCGTAGCAATGCTTTGCATCCTTGAAGATCATACCATGTATGGAAAGTTTCTATCACAACACATGATGTCTATTTTAATCACATCCTATAATCAATGAACATATCGGTTGCAAGCTAAGCGGATTTCATTTACATTTGATAAAACATGTGTTCATAAAAAATGTTTTCTCATTGGGCATCCATAGACAACAAGCAAATAGTGTCATCGAATAAAATCAAATACTGTATTTATGTATGTATGAATAACCTAAGCTGTAAGTTTATTTTGGGGTATCAAGTACCTTCACATGTTGCGACTCATAAACAACATCGAAATCAAAGGATTACAACTTATAGACCTAGAAGAATTTTGGGAGTAATCTATACCTAATAATAAAGGAGCTAACGTTTCCTTGGTTTGGTCCGTCAAAGTGCGCTTTGGTCCAACACGCAAGCCACCTTCGTACTCACGCTCGTGGTTCCTGCAGTTTTCTATATGGACGCATCGCTTCCGATCGAAGCCGGGCCCAGCCAACGCTCCCTATCTCAAGCTTCCTTATCTGAGTCCATAGTCCCGATCGATCATCAATTTGTGATCCTAATCGTGTCCGACGAGAACTCGACAGCTTGGGCACACGTTTTCCAATTGCCAGACAGACGACTCCCTTATATAGTTCAATCAACGGAAGCTGAGATCAAGATCGGATCTGAGGTAACGAGCCGAACCCCGCGTCATCGCTAGCGCCACGAGCGACTTTAGATCCCTTCGGGTCGACGCCGGTCGCCGGAGAAGCCAGGACGAGACCTTGCTAGCGCCACAAGCGACTTTGCAGCAACCATAGCTGGAGGCCGGCGCTTGGTCCCGCCTCTACGGTGGAGTGGCCTCCTCTCCAGGGGCGGAGCCAGGATTTGAACATAGGGGGGGCAAAGAAAAAATTACACAAGCCGCACAATTATATATGTAAATGGGGTCAATGATAATTTTACTCAATAGATGACACACAAATATGTTGCGAGTCGTCACATCGACCAGTTGATGTAAACTAACATAACATAGTATTTTCATTTGAAAGAAAAGCTAAGTTCTATTAAATTTGTTTAGCTATATGTTTGCCTGATAAGAGTTCAGGAATTTATTCTGAATATATACCATCCTGTACTACAAAAATGTTGTTCTGACATATTTTTTTTATTTGGAAACAAGATTAATTTGACCTGAGATTGAACTTTTGCCATGTGCACTTTCACATTGGACACAAGGCAGTATGTAGTTTGTCCGAAAGCTAAAAGTATTAACTGGTCAGACGATGTACCTGGGTATGATGCGTCCGGCAAATACAGTCAACAGTGGTGATGCGCAGCAGCCGCGCCCTGCGCCACGGTGGCCAACTCTCGGTGACGCGCAGCAGCCGCGCTCTGCGCCACGGTGGCCGACGTTCGGCGACGCGTCTGAAGTCTGAACCCTCTCTGAGATGCGGCTGTTCGGCGACGTTCGGCGACTTTCCGCTGATGATGGCGATGAAGCAAAATGGATGAGTAAATCGATCGTGTAGTCGGTAAGTACGTACTGCATCCATTGAGGCCTCTAGGCTATACTACAGTTACCTATATGGGCTAAATAGTAATCGATATGGGCTGATGTCGGTGTATTGGGCTTGCTCTAACGTAGTGCATAGAGTTACGCTCCTATTTCCTTGCCTAAGGCTGGTCATAGTGGTAAGTATCATGTAGTAGTATCATGCATATGATATTTGTGTATGATACTATCTCTATAGTGGGTAGTATCATAAAGTAGTATCATAGCCATGCTATATTTATTGTTTTTTTAGAATCTCAATGCAAATTTGTGTACAAGATTTGTTTGGCATTAAATTTTCTTGTGATATGTGCTATGATACAGTATTCACCTATGTTACTCTAATCCTCTCTCTCCTCCTTAATTAGCTGCCACATCATCATTTTTGTGGGACCAATATGCATGATACTAGCTATGATACTAGCACTATGGCCAGCCTAATTGCTGAAGAATAACCCCAATTATCGCTGCAAACTAGGCTTAGAACTACGTAGATTTATTGAGGGGGGCAGAACGTTGGGGGGGGGGGGGTCTCGCCCCTGCTCGCCCCCCCTTGTCTCCACCCCTGCTCCTCTCCCATGCCGGCCGGCCGGCCGCAGATCCCTGCGGGCCCTCCTGGCAATACCGCTGCGCTGCAACCTCTTACTGATCGATGCCGAGTTCGCCTACACGTGCGGTCATTCGTTTCTTGAAGAAAGCATCCCCTGTTTAGATTTCTAACTAGCGCAGCGGCCTGCACAGGTTATCTCTGGGCTGAGGGGTGTTCTTGTGCGGTGACCCAGCATACCACTGCATGTTGTAGTATACAAGTCGTTGATA